>NW_026441278.1:0-42646 GCF_947172395.1 Bicyclus anynana
GGGTAAATAGGGTCAATGTTAACTAATTTATACATAAAAAGCAAAGATCGTCTGGATATTTGCAAAATAAATGAGATTATAAAATTTCAAAAACTACTAAATTTTTTTTATCGTAATTAGATGAAAATTCATACAGTTTTAGCTTCCTTACATTAAATGTGACATTTTTTAATATATGAACTATAAAGATAAACGCACAAATAATAAAGATATTAGTAATTTTGTTTGAACGCGCATACAAATCTAACGATCATTACATTGCCTATGACGTCATTTTTTCGAGCCATTTTGTATGGGGCGTTTTTTAGGGATCCGCGGCAACGCCGCAAATCTGACTCTTTAAATCCCTGTAGCTCCGAAAGTAATGATCGCAGATACCCTGTTCCTTTTACAAAATTGCTTTACTATTAGTATACTCTTAATTTATATACAATTTAAAAAACTGTCATCATCCCTATTGCGATATTCTTTGAAAACTTTCAATTGTTGTTATCCATCCATCAAGAGAAGGAACTCTGACTTTATAGGTCTTCTTATTCTTTTGTGCCCTGCGACTATTTTTGTCGATAAATTGAATGTTTTTTAATATAGCCTTAGCTTCATTCCAGAAATCAAATTGGTTGGAGTTCGGTTTTACTGGTCCTCTTAATTTTCCTTTGACAGAGTCCCTTTGTGATCCGTCGACACTACCAAATAGTTGGTCTATTAACAATACTGCTTCGCTTGTAGTTTTCATGGTTGCACTGACAGTTTCGCCATCCACATATGTTTCTGAAATATTACCAAAATATGTTAAGAGATATGTGCATACAGAAAAGTCTTATTCACATACTGGATATTATTAAAACATCAATAGGTGAGCTACTAAGCAGCTGCCCTGCTTTTTCACCCGTATAGTTCCCATCCTTGTGGGAATATGGGGATATAATATAGCCCACGACACTCACAAATAACGTGTTTTCTATTGGTAACAAACAGACTAACTCACTAATTACCTCTTTATAATAATATTATTAGGATATGTATAATATTCTATATACAATATACATATATAAAATGTGAAATAAAAAGTGTTGCTTGTTGTTACTCCTCTGAAATGGCTTGACCAATTTTGATGAAGTTTTATATGTATATTCGGTATGTTTGAGAATCAGCGGACCACCCAAAAACTCTCTTTTAAATTTTTCATTAGAAATCCTACTTATATTATAAACGCGAAAGTTTGTATGGATGTTTGTTACTCTTAGTTACAAGAAGGTTAAGCAATCAACATGTATATATTTTTTTATGTATCAACATGTAACTTTTTACTGAGTAGTCCGATTTTGATAATTTTTTCAATTAGAAGGGTTGGATTTTCTTTTCCAAATTTACGTAGCACCTCATATACGCTATGTTTCGAATAAGGTCCCATATAAATTTGGAGAAGAAAATCCAACCATAAGGGTAGGAAAACAGGGGATGATTGATTGTATACATATTAATTGTAAAGTAAAACCGAACATAACTTCTCATAATGTTATCCAATTTTAATAATTATTTTCTTATTAGATAGGACTTCAAAATTAGTTCCAATTTGAACTCTAAGGTTGGGAAAATAGGGGTGATGTATTCATCACTAGCGGACGCCACACAGTGGGCAGCCACAGACACTTTCATTTTTTTCATTTTCTCAGTGTAAACATGGTGATCTGTTAACTTTTTATTCATTCTTGTGTGACCTAATTGGCAATCTGCATTGTAAACTGAGAGTATGTCACTCCAAGTGGCAATCCTCCCTTTAAAGATCATATCCTTGTTTAAAAAATTATTTCTTAGTCCTTTTAGTAAATGTGGTGGATCATACACCACATTTAATTCATGATTGAATATCTCAACAGTTCCATCTGAAAATTAAATATATTTAGTTAAACAATGAATATCAAGTTGTTTATATCTATCTATGTACATTTATAGATATACTAGTTGAGACCTGCATTTTAATCTGCAACAAAATTAGTTTAAGTTTTCACCCTGTTTATAACACTCATCGTCATCATCATCATATCAGCCGATGGACGTCCACTGCAGGTTTTATTTTGCAAATTTCTATTCCTTAGGTTACAATCACATTGCCAAATTTTCCAATACATATGCCAGTTGAGTGTTCATTGTCTTATGAGATTTATGAAAACTGATCAACAGACCAGAACCAGTTAGCAACAAATTAGGAAAAGCATACCATAATGTTGTTCATTCAAATTCTTTTTGCGTTCTGTTTCTCTCTTTAATATATTTATAGCTGTTCGAAATGTAGAACCTTGGTCACACACAACAGCCACGGGTATCAAGCTTGACTCACATACTCTTGTGACCACTTCTTTCAAAATCTGTACAACTGTAACAGCTGCAGTAGTACCCTCACAAAAATAAAATGAAATAGGTTGTCTCCACTTTGAGCAGACTCCTCTTAACATGAATACCAGAGCATGATCACAAAATTTAAATTCTCTGTTATTCCCAAAGTCCTTAAAGCCCCTTATTTCATCTTGTGACTCAACATATGTGAGATGAGGCGTGAGAGCTACTTCATCAAACAGGATTGAACACAATTTTTTCTTTGTGGTCCATTTTTGAGCTTTGTTTTTTAATATTTTAAAAATATTATCATTTATGCCCACATCAAATGTTATGTTTTCAGCAAGGCGGTTTAGAGTTCTTTTAGTAGGCAAGTTAAATATCTTTTGTAATAGCCTATATCCTTTAGGGCTTTCCTTCATTAGTGATAATGATAAAAGCTTTTCATTTGTGGTGTATCGCATTGCTTTCTTCTTTTTACCTGCCAGTTTCAACTGCATAAGAATAAAATCTTGTGCTTGATGAGTAATGTTGCAAAAATTTTTAACAAACAATTGGCTATTACTTAGTGATGTAGCAGTATCTAATCTTTCGGAAAATGGCTTTTGCTTCTTGTTTTCTTTGATAGACATTTCTTTCATTCTTTTTATAAAACACCTACACTATGTTGTTGTTGTCAGGTTCACTGTAAAAGAATAATAATATTATTTAGTTAATATATGCAATAGAAACAAGCAGACGCCCATGACTACACCTACGTGAGGAACCTCTGACCCTTCTAACTTTAAAAAACACTTTCTATGAAGTGCTTCTGTCTCCTGTTTCCCCTGGTATATTGTTGTTAGAGATCACTAGCTTTATCTGTTTCTATGGGTTTGTTTTATTTATTTATAATGCTTTATTGCACACAAAAACATATAAAAAATAAACTACAATGCAAATTCCATTATTATTAGTGGGTCTTCAAGAGGTTCTTTCCTTACACCTACTCCTGTGTCAATAGTTTTATCTCTGTGTTTAAAATAATACAGTAAAAATGTGTGCTATATAAATAATACTGTACCTCTTCCTTTAACAAGATATTTCCTTGGTGTTCCTTTACTTTTAATTTGCTGCCCACTGTGTTTCAAATCTGAAAATAGCAAAATGGTAAAAGTACATAACACACAAGAAATAATTTATTTATTGAGTTGGAGTACCATTGTGAGTGAAAGCTCTAAATCACCAAAGGTAGGATGATAAAACTACTTGTTTGAATAAGGGTCTATGATAAAAATGTTACTATCTTTTGTTTTAAACAGCTATATAATAAAATTTTGAAAACACTAAAGCTGTCTCCTCTAAGAATGAGAGGGGTTTGTATGCCCACCACGCTGGCCCAATGTGGATTGGCAGACTTCACACACTGGTCTGATCCAGGTGGTACTGGTCCGATTTGAAAAATAGTTTCAGTGATAGATAGCCCATTTATCGAGGAAGGCTATAGGCTATATTTTCAAAAAAAATTAGAGATTGGCGCGTTTACATGGCGTGCGCTGAAAAAACTATTGATGTACAAAAACAAAAATATAAACACAGCTCTATCTAGCCCCAAAGTAAGCATATACTATATAACCTGCATTATGGGTACTAAAATAGCTGATTTTATCTTAAAGTTATAATATACTAAGTACATAAATTCACCCAGACACTAAATATACCTATGCTCATCACAAAAATATTTCTCAGTTATGGAAATTAAACCTTGGACGCAGGAAGCAGGGTCACTACCCACTGTGCTGTGTGACCTTCTATCATGATATTTCTTGATAATGTAACTATCTATTTTTGAAACAAATATAATATTATATCCAGTAAAATATATATTACCTGTTGATACAGTTCCTAATATTGATACAGGCTGGTTGTCAAGAATTTCCAATGTTTCATGTGTTTGCATTTCTGATACAGTAGGACATTTACCTAAAACAAAGTTGAGAATGTAAAGAAGACAAAACCTATTTTAAGACATTCAGTATGTAATAATAAATTAGTAGCCTTATGAAGATCATCACATTGAAATGAAATGTACACACTTCAGTGCTAATAAAAAGTTCAAATAAATGCAAAATCCATATTAACAACATTCACTTGGTATTATCAAGCACCATTTATAATATTTTGTTAAGCATCATGCACATTCATAGATAATTTTTAATATACCGTCAGTTTTCACATTAGTTGATGTCCCTTCTGCTAGGTCGACAGACCCTTCGATTTGATAACTCAAAGCATAGTCATGATCTTTCATGGAGTCTTTAGCTGAAAGCAAGATAATATAAATCTCATATTGCTTTTAGGGCGCCACCGTTGCCCTGTGGCAACATTGATATAGGACCTCCGTATTTTTAAGTAAATAAAAATAATAAAAAGCAATCAATCTGTATTAAAACTACTTAAAAATATTCTCAAGTGTTAAATCAGTAAAGTGATGAAAAAAATTGTGTAAAACTGCTCTAAAAGACTTGATCATGTAAATAAATAGTGGCAATTTTAAAGTGTACATAGTTTTCAAATCAATAAGGAAATACCACAATAAATTTAAATAAGACGTTAAAACTTTTAAAGTGTATGCAAATAAACAGTGTTACATTTTAAAATTTGTGAGAAAGAAGTTTAATTAACAGAATTCACGTTCAATACAAACGTTAATTTTCAAAAATAGTGACTAATCGGTGACATTATCTAATCGTTTTCATTACGCGCAGCGACATCTACTGGCTGAGCTCAAATTTATATTACTGGATCGTTTATCAATAAGCTACGAGCAGCGCCATCTACAAGCTGGTTGTGAATTTATATTACTAGATCACAGGATCGGTACACAAACGGGTGATTATTTACGCATAGTCTATCAAGTCTCTCATAGCTCAGCCGGCAAGCAGCCGACCTTAATGAAGTGGTCTTGAGATCGAATCCGAGTGGAACACGGGATTTTTTTCTTTCTTAATAATTTATTTCCTGCTCACAAAAACTAAAATTATAACTTCGAGACAGACTTCACAGTGTTACGAGTACATGCAATATGAATATGTCAGATGCAAATACCTCGATTTCAGATCAACCTCGTCCCACCACGAGCGATTCGAGTGTTACAGAACACATTACATTAAGAAGGACGAACAAACACCAAAAAAACAGACATATATCAGACAGTGAGATTCCATCTAATGACTCGAATATTAATGATATAAGTTTATTAAGTTTGCCGGATGAATTAAACAATAGTTGTCATAGCACAATAGAGGAAATGCGTGTTGATATCGAAAATTTAAGAGCTCAGCTGTGTTCTGCTAACGCCGAAATTCAAAATCTTCATTATAAAAATAAAGACCTTAAAAACATTATAAAGAGTTATGAGGCTAGGCTGAATATATGCAAGTCCACGGCGATTGAAGATTTAAACTGTTCTACACCAATCAGCGCGACGAAACATTCATCACAAAGGAAAAAAACCTGTACTTCTCCCTCAACATCTTCGAACATGAACCGCAGGACACCAGATGAAGTGTTACTGATGTCCAAAGATAAGCAAGGTCATGAAATTTTCGGTATAAATAAATCGAAAAAATCAAGTGTCACATTAATTTCAAAAACATCAAGCAAATTTAATGAGAATCAGAATTACACCTTTTGTAAAAACTCTCAAGAAAACCAAGACAACAAAAGGAAAACGAACACTATTTATATTCTAGGGGATCAACAAATATCAGGACTATCCATAAAATTAATAAAAAAACGAATGGAATGCGCTTGGAATGATGTTTACTCAGTTGTATCTTTTATAAAACCAAATGCGCAGACAAATGAGGTTCTTAGATACTGTGAGGTTTTGCAAGGAAATGTTGAGTTGAACGATGTAGTAATTTTTTCTATAGGCTCTAATGACAAAAATCCTTATAAATCTATAGGAGATCTGGGTAGTGCACTTAATAAATTTAATCATTGTAGGGTTTATATTCTAGAAACGTTGCATAATCCGTATCTTAATGAAACAATGTTAAATAATTGTGTATCAGGTTTAATACAATATCATAAAAATTGTAAATTTATTAAATTAACCAATTCTTGTGTAAATAAATTTCAATATTTGACTGCTAAAAAATTAATTTAGAAATTGACCGTGACGATTATAAAACACGTTTTTTGACATTTAAGCGCACACAACGAAGTTATGCAGTACCGCAAAATAAAATAGTAACTCAGCATAATCTACAGAAAAAATCAATTTCACATTTTATTAATCTACAAGAGCCAGAAAATGTAGAAAGTAAAACATATCATACTAACAGATTAAACAGAAAAAATAATATATCGCAACCAATAGTGGAGTTACGAACAATGGCCAAACAAACTACTATACCCATGTATTTCAACAAAATAAAAAATAAACCTAAAGGTAGCATATCTTTTCCAACAGATAACAACAAAATGAATGAACAAAAGTTTTTTCGTTATTAATAATTTAACAATATTTCATCAAAATATTGCTGGTGCTATTGGTAAATCAGATCTGTTATACATATCTCTTCTAGATTTAAGCAAACATAAAAATTATGAGTTAGATATTATATGTCTTACTGAAACTTTCATTGGGAAAGGTATTGAGAGTTTATTAAATATTCCAGGGTATAAATTGTCAGCGTCTTTCTGTAGAAACAAAAATCGTGGGGGTTCTTGTATACTAACAAAAACTCACATTAATTGTAAAGAAGTTAAGTTTATAGGTGATATGGGCAGAGTTAACCTTTTCGAATGTTGTAGCATTGAAATTCAAGATTATAACTTATTAATCGTTTGTATATATCGAACACCAAAAAGTGATCCATGTCTGTTTCTTAAAAAACTCGATTTACTTCTATACACAATTAGTAAGAAGAAAAAAGAAAAAAGACTAATATTATGTGGAGATTGGAATTTAGATACATTAAAGAACAATAAAAACAGCCAAGAGTTGATTAATTTGATAGATACTTACAATCTTATTTCCCATATAAAACATCCAACAAGGTTATCTTCTTGCATAGATTTGATAGTTAGCAATATAAAATCATCTATTGCGGAAATTCACCACTTAGCATTATCAGACCATGAAACAGCTCAAAGTTTAATGATAAAAGTAAACAAACGGCCACGTATTACCACATGGTTTGAATATCGAAGGGACTACAATAAGGAAAATAAGGAAAAATTTTACGAATGTATTTCAGCTCTTACTTTTTCAGATGTTCGGAATATTGAAAATGTCAATGAAGCATTGGATTCCTTTCATGAAATTATTAAATTATTTTATGATTTATGTTTTCTCTTTAGAAAAATAAAAATGTATAGTACGTTAAAAAATACGTCATGGCTCACTAAAGGTATAAAGAAGTCTAGTGTGAACAAAAGAAAGCTTCATTTGACGTATAGGCTCTGTAGGTCAAATAAAAAAATAAATAAAAAACAGTATTTGAAATATAATAGCATTTTTAAAAAATGTATTTATCAGTCTAAACAACTACAAAGTACTAGATACATAGTTAATAGAATAAATAAATGCAAAGCCAGTTGGGAACTAATAAATGATAATTTAGGGAAAACGATAGAGCCTAATGATATTTCTCTTATAAAAACGCACACAGGAACAATTAAGGATCCTAATGAGCTATGTGAAATTTTTAATAACTATTTTATAAATTTAAGCGAAACGATCACTTTGAGTAAAAACGGTAGTAAATCATATTGTTATCCATCTAATAGTCACTCAATTTTTATAAACCCGACGGATGCTTTTGAAATTATAGCTATTATTAAATCGCTCAACAACACTAGAGCTGTCGGTTATGACGAGATAAGGACAGACATAGTTAAACATTGTGCCAATTACTTATGTGGACCACTAGCAGACATAATAAATAAATCATTTCAGCAAGGAACATTTCCAAATAATTTAAAAATTTCTATTATTAAACCTTTATTCAAAAAAAATGATCGTTGTGACATAAATAACTACAGACGTTGGTACCTATTTTAGCGAAAATATTTGAGAAAGCAATGTTGAAGCGACTAAAAAAATTCTTTGACGCCAACAATTTATTGATTCGAGAACAATTTGGGTTTCGTGATAATAGTTCCACTACTGAGGCTTGTTTTTATTTAAGTAAAATAATTAATGATAGCCTAAGTGACAAGGTACCAATAACTGCTATTTTTTTAGATATGATAAAGGCGTTTGACTTTGTTAATCACAATATCTTATTGGACAAATTAGAAAGATATGGAATTAGAGGAACAGCTCATCAATGGGTAAAATCATAC
Source organism: Bicyclus anynana (assembly GCF_947172395.1). NCBI lineage: Eukaryota > Metazoa > Arthropoda > Insecta > Lepidoptera > Nymphalidae > Bicyclus > Bicyclus anynana. The sequence continues at coordinate 8,677 of NW_026441278.1, forward strand.
CTAAATGATAGGACTGTATGTACACAAATTAGTAAATTAGAAATGAATATTAAGACATTATATAATTCGACATACAAATGCAATAAAAAGGGAATACCACAAGGAAGTATTCTAGGACCATTTCTTTTCCTAGCCTACATAAACGATATAACAGCAGCGACAAGCCACCCGTGCGTATTGTTTGCAGATGACACAACTATATTAGTTAGATGTCATAATAGTATTACGTATGAACAAGAGATAAACACTGTTCTACATAATATAATAACTTGGCTGAATGAAAACAATTTGCAAGCCAATTTAAATAAAACTAAATTTATGCAATTCAATTATTATAATGCAAATACAGTACCAGTTAATCTTAAGTATAATGACATTCAAATAGAAGAAGATGACACAATAAAATTTTTAGGGTTAGTTTATGACAAAACAATGAACTGGAAATCTCATATTGACTACATTTGCACAAAATTGGCCAAATTTGTTTATGCGCTCAGACGTCTGACGCAGACGGTTTCAATGGATGCAGCTTTAAGTGCATACCACGGACATGTAACGTCGGTACTGTCATACGGTTTAATACTCTGGGGTAACTCTGTGGACTTTATAAGAGCATTCCGACTACAAAAGAAATGCATTAGAGCCTTGTGTAAAGCAGGGCCATTGGATAGCTGTAAACCTCTTTTTAAACAGTTGAACATTCTTCCACTGTCATGTATGTACATTAGAGATGTTTGCGTTTTTGTTAAGCGCCATCCAAAATATTTTCAACGAAGAGGTGAAGTCACTGTCAATAAGTCAGTCAGACACGGTAATAGGTTGATGTTATCAAAAGTATGTACTGGTAGCTATATGAAAAGTGCATACTGTATGGCTGTAAAAATATTTAACAAATTACCTGATGACATTGGAAAATTAAGCTTGCCTCATTTTAAAATGAAATTGAATAAATGGCTTATTGATAAGTGCTACTACGACCTTAAGGAATATTTGACTTAATTCTTTAATGACATTCTTACTTTTAATTCTAATCTTTGTATTATTTGGTAATTGTAACATTATAATTATAATTTTTTTTTGTAATTTTATATCTTTTAATTTAGTACTGTGACTTTTTAAATTTGTAATTGACTGATTGTGATTTTTTTTTTCTCTTAATTTTATTTCATTTATTTTAGTAATTGTGACTGTTTGTATTTTTTCACTGTATGTATAATAGTTGAATATTGTAAAGAACAATAATTCTTGCAAATAAATGATTATTATTATTATTATTATTATTATTATTATTATTATTATTATTATTATTATTAATAAACATAATTATAAGTGTTAGCAAAGAAATGGTTTTTGAGTCCAGCACAAATAATTTAGTACTTACCAATAACAATGGTACTTTCAGTCTTTCAGTGAAAGCGGTTGTATCTTCCAAGTTGGTTGGTTGTAAAGCATAATTATGATCCCTCAAGTCATGTTCAGCTAGAAAAAAATACATGCTATTAATATGCGTACTCTGGGGGGGGGCAAAGCCCGCTCACCCAAATTGTCAGTAGAAAATAAATAGAAGACAATCAGAAAAGAAGAAAGAAGACAAAGAAGAAGAAAATGAAGATCCATTCAAGAGAAGAGGGCTACAGAGAACTCCACCATCAACTAAGAAGCATATACAGGACGACCTACAAAACCGCTGCACTAAAGAGCAAGCCCCGAAGAAAATGACGCAGCAAATATTTCACCCCAGTCTCTTCCACAAACAACATAACAGTAATTCCCCAATAACAGGAGAAACTAGGATGAAAACACAGCAAATAACAAAACCAATGATGAACAATCCAGTATCAGGTTCAAACATATCAAAACAGAGATCATCACCCACAAAATACAACAACTCAGAACAAGAAGTTGATGCAAGTCGAAACAGAAACTCTGGAACTGTAACTGATTGCCAGATGGATACCCAGAAGCCTGCAAACAACCAGATAATTCCCCCTAGTTGGCAAAAAATCCCTAGTTCAAGAGGATCCAAACGTAAACGGGTTAATACACCCCCAACATCACCTAATGTAGAGACCAATAACAGCTTCAGTGAACTCCCAGTAGACCCACCTGATGAGAGTGAAGTAACACCTAATGTTGTTAAACCACCAAATAAACCCCCTCCCATTATTTTGTACGGTGTCGAAGATGTTACAGAACTGTCCAAATTACTAGAGTCAACAAGCAACGCTGAGCACTTTAAACTCAAAATTGTCAACAAAAACAACCTTCGAATTGTCATAGATAGTATCGAAGAGTACAAAAAAATAATTGACGTTATCAGACAAAATGGCTTGATAGGCCACACATTTAGTAGGAAAGATACCAAATGTTGCCGAATTGTCATTAAAAACTTGCACCACACAACACCCCACTCTGCAATAATTGAAGCCGTTGAATGTACTGGAAATAAAGTTCGTGGCGAAATAATTAACGCCAGATATGGCCCAGACAAAAAACCAACATCGACCTTCTTTGTCAATGTAGAACCTAGTATAAATAATAAAATGTTAAAAAATATAGAATATGTTTTTCACCAGAGAGTCAAGATAGAAACCCCAAGAAAATCGACATCTGTAGTTCAATGTCATAGATGCCAGCAATACGGCCACTCTAAGAACAATTGTATGAGGCCGTATCGGTGCGTGAAATGCGGAGAGGGACATAAAACATCTGAATGCGCTAAAAAAGATAGAAACTCCCCAGCCAAATGCGCCTTATGTCTCCTTGACCATCCTGCGAACTACAAAGGATGTCAGGTTTACAAGGAGATACTAACTCGGAAGAAAAGCGCCCCAAATAGGAAATTCTTGCATCATCCACAAACAAGGTTGGAAAGTGAAACTCTCACTCAGGAAGCTAAATATGGCAGAAAGACTGTTGAAGGTACACAGAACTCGCGCTCCTCAAACAAAGTACCGCTGACATATGCAGAAGCAGCAAACTCTCGTAGATCGCCACTGAATGATAAATCTCCATCAACAAATGGGCCCTTTGGTTCCATTGAAAACTTATTACTCAAACAAAATGAAAAAATTGATAACCTACTTCAACAAATAAGCACCCTTCTGGGACTTATAACTACCCTCATGACCAAAGTAACAAAATGACTAATCTACGCATCGCCGCGTGGAACATCAACGGCCTCAGTGGCCGCAAAGACGAACTGCTGGTCTTTATGGCTTGTAACAAAATAGATGTAGTCCTCATATCAGAGTCCCATGTTAATGACAGGAGCCTATTTGTTATACCAGGATATCAATGCTACTTAACACCCCATCCGGATGGTGGATCCCATGGAGGAACGGCTATAGTAATCAGAAACAATCTAAAGCACCACTTACTTGATCATTACAGAACTCCTTATATACAAGCGACTACAATAAAACTAGAAGAGAAGTCAGATTTTATTACGCTCTCAGCTATCTACTGCCCACCCCCTAACAAGATAGACGAGACTTTGTTTTCGAAATTCTTTAAAACACTGGGGAATCGCTATATAGCTGGAGGCGATTGGAACGCCAAGCACGCTTTCTGGGGCTCCCGCTGTACACTTCCACGGGGAAGAGAGCTCAAAAAAAGTATTGACAATAACAACTTACTTACAATATCGACTGGTGAACCGACTTACTGGCCTTCGGACATTAATAAAATACCTGATCTTCTAGACTTCTTTGTTACCAAAAATGTTTCTCATCTCTATACTAACATTCAGTCAAGTCTAGACGGGTCCTCTGATCATACACCTATAATTTTAGAACTTAGTAGGACGACCATACTTCTTAATGACAACAATGACTATCTCTATAATCACAAGACAGACTGGTACTCATTTCGAGACTTCATAACCGAAACTATTGACATGAAAGTCCCTCTCAAAAGCGAAGAGGACATTGACATGGCCACAATATACATAACAAACTTGATCCAAGTTGCAGCATGGAAGAATACTCCCCATTTAAGCCCTAAAAAGATGGGCATTTTGCTTCCATCAGATATCAAGTTAAAAATTGAAGACAAAAGGCGGCTCAGACGTAATTGGCATAACTCACGCCGCCTAGATGACAAAGCTAACTTTAATCGCGCCGTGAAAGAGCTAAAAGCTATACTCGGAGATTCATCAAACAACCTAATTAAGGAAAATCTGAAATTACTGTCACCGACAGGGCGAGGAGACAGATCGCTATGGAAGGCCACTAAATATCTTAATCAACCCCAGCCTCACTATCCACCCATCAGAACTGGCGTAACTTGAGCTCGACGTGACATTGAAAAAGCAGAGGCTTTCGCGGCATACCTTGAAACTGTATTCCAGCCTAATCCTGGTGTGGATGATCCTGAAATTGAGGATATACTTCAGCAAGATCTCCAAATGTGCCTACCGCTCAAGCCAACATCTCCTAAAGAGATAAGTAAAGTGATTTTATCGCTAGACTCAAAAAAGGCTCCTGGATTTGACCTGATTACTCGTCTCGTCCTCAAAGAACTTCCTAAAAAGTGTCTTGTATATCTGGCTAACCTCTTTAACCGCATTTTCCAATTAAACTACTTTCCTGATATCTGGAAGGTGTCTCAGATCACAATGATACACAAACCAGGGAAACCTCTGGAAGAAGTTAGCTCTTATCGCCCCATTAGCCTTACTCCCGTCCTGTCAAAGGTCTGGGAAATAATTTTCCTAGCGAGAATGGAAGAAGCCCTAAAAGAAAATGAGACTATTCCTGCTCACCAGTTCGGCTTTCGTAAACAACACTCGACTGTCGAATAAGTCCACAGGGTGTACCACACAATCCGCCAATGCCTTGAAAAGAAGGAATATTGTTCTGCGGCATTTCTGGATGTCCAACAGGCCTTTGATAGAGTGTGGCACAAAGGGCTCTTGGTAAAAATCAAAAAACTCCTACCACATTCTATGTTCCTGTTACTTGCATCTTATCTTAAAAACAGAATATTCCAAGTTAAACAGCGCGACGCTAGATCCAGTTTCTGTACCTACAAAGCAGGTGTACCCCAAGGCTCAGTTCTTGGCCCAGTCCTTTACAACATATTTACATGTGACTTACCACAATCACCTGATGTCACCATTGCAACATATGCTGATGACGCAGCTTTCCTGTCTTGCGATAAAGATGCAAATCGTGCTAGTTCAATCCTACAAAATCAACTTGATGCAACCCACCTGTGGCTTTCTAAATGGCGAATTGTAGCGAGTGCTTCAAAATCCCATCACATCACCTTTGCACTTCGAAAAGGGGATTGCCCTCCTGTTAAGCTAGGAAACGAAGACCTGCCGCCAACAACATGTGTTAGGTACTTGGGCTTCCATCTGGACCGACGATTGACATGGAAATATCATATTGACAATAAAAGAAAAGAGCTCAACACAAGGTTAGAAATCTGCTCTGGTTACTTGGCAGACAGTCTACACTGAGACTTAACAACAAATTGCTCATTTACTGTGCAGTCTTGAAACCTATCTGGCTTTACGGGATTCAGCTGTGGGGCACCTGCAGTAAATCCAACGCAATGCGTATCCAACGGATCCAAAATAATATGTTAAGGACTATAACTGATGCCCCTTGGTTTACTCGCAACGATGAAATCCACCAATATCTGGAAATGCCAACTATCTTTGAGGAAATCAAAAACAACTGTAGAAAACATAAAGAAAGGCTGACCCGACATCCCAATCGCCTCGCTAACTCACTGGTGGTAGCGCCGCGAATCAAGCGCCTGAAGCGAGCTGACGTGCTCGATGAGTAGTTGATGGCAGAGCTCTGGCTCTCCTGTCAGAAACCGTCCCTTAGTCACAGAACTCACCTGCTTATAGTTTAACGACTGATCGCAGATATCAAGAAAAGAAAAAAAAAAAAAAAAAAAATTAATATGTGTCATAACACTGTTTTTCAAGGGATTTGGCATCAAATGGCTGGCAACAAGGGATAACAATTCTTGAAAGTGACATAGACAGACTGACAAACTTCATAATTGTCTACAAAACCTACCTACGGTAGGAACATGGGGTGCCAAACTTTTAGCTTTCATCATTCATCATCATTGTCAGCTGATGGACGTCCACTGCTGGACATAGGCCTCTTACATGGACTTCCAAACAAAACGGTCTCGAGCCTCCAGCATTCAGCGGCTCCCTGCAACCCGCTTGATGTCTTCGGTTCACCTAGTGGGGGGTCGACCAACACTGCGCTTTCCGGTGCGGGGTCGCCAATCCAGCACCTTGGGACCCCAACGTCCATCGGCTCTTCGAACTATGTGGCCTGCCCACTGCCACTTTAGCTTCGCGACTCGCTGAGCTATATCAGTGACTTTAGTTCGTCTGCGGATCTCCTCATTTCTGATTCGATCACGCAGAGCTTTTAGCTTTAATAAAATCAAATGTAAAGGTAGCTATCACATTCATAAGTGATATGAATGAATATGATAACAATTATACAGTACACATACAGTGTACTGTATAATTGTTATCATATTGTAATGTTGTATATTATGTGCTTGGTAAGGTTTGACAGTTGTAATTGACTGATGTGTTGGCCATTATACTTTGGATAATGAAAATTTCACATAACTAATTTTGAGGATAATTAATTTTACATTAACTTAGACCTGTGTCGATCGCGATTGATCAAATCTCCGAGACCCGATCACTACTTGTGCGTGAGCAATCGGGTCGTGGACATTTAAAAGACCCGATCTTGTGTGACCCGTTTGGAGACCCGCCGGGTGCCGACTCGATCAAAAGATCGAAAGATTTTTGTTTACCATACTAAATTGAACTTTATGTCCATTACTATAACTCTCAAATCTGTAGTTCTCGTGAATAATCGGGTCGCGGACGTCTAAAACACCCGATCTTGTGGGACCCGTTTGGAGACCCGCCGGGTGCCGACTCGATCAAAAGATCGAAAGATTTTTGTTTACCATACTAAATTGAACTTTATGTTCATTACAATAACTCTCAAATCTGTAGTTCTCGTGAATAATCGGGTCGCGGACGTCTTAAACACCCGATCTTTTGGGACCCGTTTGGTTATCTATATATTAAACTCGATCACTCGACCCGACCACACTAAATTGAACTTTATTTTCATTACAATAACTCTCAAATCTGTAGTTCTCGTAAATAATCGGGTCGCGGTCTAAAACACTCGATCTGTCGACCCCATCACACTAAATTGAACTTTATTTTGATTGTATTAGTGTTACAATTATCAGGCTCAATTGCATTTGTATTTAGTAATTACAATCTGTAGTTGTCTCTTATATTCGTATGTAAAGGCAGATATGTATTACTCTGTCTGTTAAATGGTATACCTGGTATCTGTTAATTAGTGCATTTGTTTGGACTTTGGATCGCGAAAGAGGATGTTTTTGTAGTTTAGAGCAATCTATACCTATACTGTTGGCGAAACTAAAATAGTTATTTGATGCCGTATTTAAAGTTTTGCCCTGGATTTCTAAAAATGCCGTGTATATAATTTTTAAATAGTTTGCATAGATATTATGTTGTGTTCGTGTTGATTTACGAACTTTTTTATGCGTAAAATAGGACTCACAACTTGTATTTGAGGTTCTGTCAAGTGGTGAAATAAAAAATTTTTGTAACTGAAAATTTCCCACATTTTTTTTTTAATTCTTTACATGTTAGCCCTTGACTACAATCTCACCTGATGGTAAGTGATGATGCAGTCTAAGATGGAAGCGGGCTAACTTGTTAGGAGGAGGATGAAAATCCACACCCCTTTTAGGTTTCTACACGGCAATCGCTTGGCAGTACGTCTTATAATATATATATTATAAGACGTACTGCAATGTATATGTACGTCGTATACATATTACTGTATACGGATATATTATATTGACAGTTTGAAAGCTACTAAGTACAGTTTAGCAATTCTTCAAAGGATTTTAATTTGGAACTATAAATGAATGAAATAGAATAATCACAAGAAGTGACTTGGAGAGGCACATTATATAGCAATTGGTATTCTTTGGGTCATGCTATGGTCAACGGCATTATCTATCAGCCTATTAAAGGTGCACTACAGAACTAAGTCGCTCTACCCTCCTTATAGCAGAAAGAATTTCGGATGTAGAGCTTAAACCCACCACGCTGGTCCAAAGCGAATTTAAGGTGATGTTTTATTATAAATTAGTCACTACCAGATCTTAACAATAATGGCTGCGACCGACGTGCTCTCCGATTTTATAATTACTTTTATTATTATAATAAAATTTATAAACTACGCCATGAAATCATTGACAAGTCTCTCAATCAGCTCACGGTTTTTATTAAGCTCAAGCTTATAGAAAAATCTCATCATAATATAAATGATTACTGTATAATATGACATGATTATAAAAGACGAAAAACCTTGTGAATTACTTGCATTATATGACGGGGTACTTAGTTTTCGACAACATTGTGGAATGTCACAAAAATAAGGCGATACCCTGTCTGTTTTTGTAAGCTCTTCTCGGACCAAGGCGCCTTCAGAACTTTCGTAAGACTTTAGTTACACTATCATATTATAACAGCATAACCTGACGTTTCAAAAGTGCTTGTTATTAAACCTAATTCAAGTGAATTAATTTTGAATTTGAATTCTCCGAAGTACGGTGGTGTTACGACACGGTTATGAAGTACTTAAGTCTGCAGAACCGTTCCACTGTGTTATCCGTTGTACCAACGAGGCAGTCCACTTGGGGTGATAAGTGTCATTTAAATTTATGTAAATTTAAATGTTTTTTTTTTTTGGTGATATGGCGATATGGCTTAGAAAATAGGTACTATTCCACACCCATTGTTTTTTTTTATTTCCGCTTATAGACCGAGAGCCTGTGATAGCCAGACGTACATAATTTTATGAAACTGGAAGATTGACAGACCATACTCTTACCATAGGTAAGCACGGAATCTCATTATGTATAATAAAATAATGTACTACAAATTTGCAGAACACATATTTTTTTACAAAAAGTGTCGCGACAGTATATGTCTAACTATAATAATAATCCAACCAGCTCTTGAATAAGGGCCCCGTATGGGTTCGAAACTAGTTGGGCATACTCCGACCTAATATCACGTGAATTTTAGCTGTGTTTCATAATCAATTAATATAATAATAATGACACAATAAGTGTTCTTTTATTTAAAAAAAAATAATGGAAATGCCGCCGTTATAAAAGGCTCTTTATTTGTAGTATTATTTTATTCAAAACTACGTTAAAGTTTCTTCAAATTCAAGACTGCTTCAATACCTTATTTTAACATTTTGAATTATTATTATATTATGCCAAGGAAAATATTTAATTAAAAATCTGCTATAAACTTGGATGGCTGAGTATATGGGCCCTTGAAACCTGCTACTTTCCTAAGCCATCACGGCCCATAGTTGGCTACCGTAATTAACTATGGTAGGAAAATAGGCTGACGAACTCTCAAGTTTTATAATTGCTATTTTGTCAATACCCACTTGAGAAATTCTTAAAGCTTTATGGGCAAGTAAGGACTTAGCTATCCATAGAAATTCGAGTATAATTGCATTGCATTTCTAAATGCCGTTGCACTGTGACTGTAACTAAATTCGTTTTACTTACATTTAAGCTGTAATTTTATATATAAAATATGTTTTTATATTAATTTTCGAGAAAAGTTAATAAAAGTAGAAGTTTTTTAATTAATTAGTTTGTGTGTATTATAGTTATATAGTTATAGTTTTAAATTAAATAAGATTAATAGAATAATAATGTCGTATCTTGCAAAAAAAAGGAGTAATGTGTGGAAGCATTTTACTATAGTCAACAAAGACAAGGCAAAATGTGAGTACTGTTCCAAACTAATTAGTTACAGTGGTGGTGGTACCGGAAATTTAACAAGACATTTAAAAAAACTACATGGGACAGTAACGATAGAGGCTCCAATAAATCCAAGTTTTCATACGACCTTACAACCACGTATAGAGCAAAATACCGCGGAATCTGTTGATTTAAGTAGTATTCCATTAACGTCAGAAGAAGGCTCTTCCTCTATTTCGACTGCGCCCCAAACAATTAAACCATCTGAACACTCAAGGATTGATAGTTTTATGAAGTCTACGAGACCATTACCCCTTAGTACGTCCAAGCAACTTGATCTCCAAATTGTTAAATTCATAGTAAAAGGTTATCATCCTTTTTCAATTGTGGAAGAAGAAGAATTTAAAAAAATGTACAAAATGATATTGCCGACATATAGATTACCCACTCGCAAAACTAACTTTAACTTTAATTTTTTTACATAATTTTATCTATGTTCATAAAAACATAAAATAAAATTTCCCACTATTCGGATATAAATTTAGAAGATGACAACATTAATAATTGTATCACCACGCAAAAGCGATACAATTACAAACCATAATATTTATTTAACTCATAGTAGGCATATCTTTGTTTTGAATCCGCCAGTCGATCAAACGATCGGGTCCCGGTTCGGGTCTTACGGGTGTTCAGTTCAAATACCTACCTACTTCAAGCCGCTTCGCAACGATACACAAAACCCGAACAACCCGTGACCCGAATGATCGAAATGATCGAATCTCTAAGACCCGATTACCATGAGAATGGGTCGCGATCGACCCGGGTTTTACGAAATGATCGAATTACACAGGTCTACATTAACTGTACGCGTGTATATACCATCATAGCAATTTAAGAAGTTATCTCCATATAACCATATCGATCGGAAAAATCGAGAATAATGTCAGTCATTCTGAGTTAGTAGGGACTTTCAAACGATAGAAAACTGTGTAACATATAACCTCTACACCACAGGTTACTCAGTTTTTAACACTTATGACATGAAATTAACTTACCTAATGTGCTCAAAGGAACTCCGTGAAGTATTTCATCTTCAGTAAACAAGCATGGATAACCATGCGCAAGCCGGTTGCCCTGATTGTCAAACTGATGTCTGTCGAAGTGCTTTTGGCATACTTGTTTAGTCACTAATTGTGCCTTCGACAAACCACTGAGCTTTACATTCACAGGAATCAAGAAAGTCAACCACAATTCTCGTAATTTATCGTTCTTTGGCAAGTAAAAAAGACGATGAGTCTCGCTGGTAGCATTGCAAGCAACAACACAACACTTTCTCACTTGAGACATGATAATACGTTGAGTTTCTCACAGAAACAGTCACTGGTAGCAAGGAGGCCAGTAGATTATTCAGGATCTCGACTCAAAGCAAAAACCGAGGAGAAAACTAAATAACCCAATGCACTTCAAATCATGCCATGGGAACTTAGAAGAACGTGAAATCTTTATGAAGCAGCGCCATCTACATTCTAGATTTAAGATTCCAGAATAGTAAATACAATTACTTATGGTGTGTATGTATTATAATGTTTTTAGAGATTTAACCCGTGTAAGTATGGAAAAAAAAAAAAAAAAAAAAAGAATTATTTATCCTTTTAATTTTGACGCGCAATAGGAAGAATGTGTTTGTATTTCTAAAGCAAAGGGATTATTACAGATAGACAGTAACTGTACATTAATTTCAACGATGTTCCATATAGTCATTTGGCCTAGTGGTGTATAACAAAGGTACGATCTAATAATCCTGAGTTCGAGCCCGGACAATGGAAAACTTTTTGTCTTTTTTTTTTGTTTTTCTCAATTGGTTTCTTCAACTTTTACAAAATCAAAAATCTCACATTTACAAAAAATATGCATTATTATTTTTATAACATAATGGATACTATACTAAAAATACCGTAGCTAGTCACTAGATGGCGCTATCACAAGCGTTCCGAAAAAAGTTAGAGTTGCCTATCTATTTCCAATAATACATTGTAATCTTTGCTTCAAATAATGCAGTGAACTGAACGACATCTTATCTTTGTTTTTGAAATTTTGACAGCTTTACTTAACAAACAAAATATGGCTCACTGATTGGCTGTTCGTTTCGACCAATGACAGAAGAGTTGCGACACTAGCGTTCAGAGCCAAAGTGGAAGCGGGTGGAACTAAAATCTGTCTCAGGCCTGCCTGCACCTGTGAACTCGTTACTCGATATTGACACAAACAAAAAACACATCGACATTTTGTTAAGTGTTTATCACAGACTAGCCGCCCACTTACAAAATAAAACCATAACGTGTACATACTCTTTGGTAACAAGGATCGATTGCAGCGACAAAACGGCACATGCAAGAACTAAAGTGTCAAGTGCCCTGGGGCCTAATTGTCTAACGCAAACGATTGAATTTGACAGTTGAAATCGTACGTTTTTACTTGTCAAACGGCTATTTCGGATTGTGTAAGCCAATGGAAAGCCATCGGTTGGGCATAGTTAGTTCATTACGATTAGATCGTTATTTTTATACGAAGAGTGAATGATTTGATATGATTTGACAGTTATTTGCGATTGTCTTCGAATTGTGTAAAGTTTTATGTTCATGGCTTATGTCAAAAACTTACGATGGGTCTTGAGTCACCTTTGATCGTAAAACGGACAAATTGTGGATGTCCAAAATTCCAAAATAATTATTTATATTTTATTAAATATCTAAAATTAATATTTTTTTCCATTCTAAATCTCTCAATTCAGTCTCCCCGACCACAGTTAGCATTTTTAGGACGAAACTTGGCGAAGTGTTTAGTGCTTTGTTTGTAAACAATGAACTCTCTTAGAAAGAGTAATAAATAATATATTCTTTGCAGTGAACCTATAAAGTCAAAACAATGAAGTTAATTCAGTGCTATTAATCGATTTATATAGGATGCTGAGACTTGGACTCTGAGAGAAAGTGAGAAAAAGAAGATACACACTCTAGAAATGTGTTGTAGAAGAACGCTTGCATATCCTGGACACAGTTTCGAAACAACATCTCACTCCTCCAAGAACTGGGGATCAAACAGCATCTTTCTTCCAGCATCTAATGTCTTACACACACTTCTTTGGACGTACTAGACAAAGAGACGATAAGTCCATATCCTTAGAGAGACATAAACTCACTACCTACGATATTTAATACCTTATCATGTTGTAGATTTCTGCGACATCTTGCATGTTGTTGTATCCAATGTGTTTGGATTTGTGTTCCTGGGCTTATGTGTGTGGTTTAGTTAAGTTTACTTAAGTTTGCTGGCTATTAAGCAAAAAGGAATCGAATTTCATTTTTAAAAGTATGATTATGCCAAACGAACTCTTTCGTCATCGCTCATAGGTACATTTACATTTTCCATTGGTGCATGCCCACCCTAGGAGTCCTAGGATTCTGAGCTACTGAATAGGAAATTATACTAGATAAGCCAATGGGTGGGAGTAGAATAGGATAGGAATAGGGAATGAGTCAAAGCGAAGCTTGTCTGTCCGCTATATTATCTTAGTACACAAACTACACTTACTTTGAGACTAAATAGTGATGTGTGTATTTTATAATATGCTCAATATTAACAATTTTGCTTTACAGGAGATTTGGAATATGCCCTATAACTGCAGACTCCAATATTGCAAATAGCACCTGCAATACAGTGGAATAACATATTGGTGTGCTGAAGAAAAGATGGCAAAGGCTTTTAGCTGATAGGATATTGTAATGATGACCCTGTTCTGTTCAAATCATAAATGTGTGTGTATTATCAAAATATTTGCATAGATTGTGAAATGCTGATGATATTTAATTTGGTTGGATTTTGATATTTGAAAATAAAAGAATACTTACTTTGCTGAGTTTGTTTTGTTGTAGTCTTTTCCAAAACTAAAGCTTTCAGTTTAACGTTTACTATTAATATTTTTTTTTTACCATTACAATAATTAAATAAATTATTCAAAAAAGTGTAGTTGTAGAAAATACATTTTTGAATTCAATATATTATTTTGAATATCGCTGTTTAATACATGTGTACGTTCGCCCCCCTGCAGTTTCACCCACAGAATTCCTGTTCCTGTGGGAAGGAGTACATGGCCTATAATACTCAAATGTGGATTTTTATTAGTAAAATAATCTTCAAAATTGGTTCAGTAGGTTCAGTGCTTACCCCTACAATCTCACAAACTGTATCTTTTTATCACAGTATCTAGACTACTAGTATTCTAAGAATTGTGAAAATGACACCTCTGAGGGTGAAATAGGGGTTGGAAGTTTATAAAAAAAAAAATTCAAGTTTATTTATTATAATAATAATAAATACAGTAGACATAGACTTTCAGATAGACATTTTTTAAACCCTGAAACCACAAAGCTGAAAAAATAATCAAATATATACTTCTCATCCAAACAGTCGGCCTGTACAGTACTTGCAGACACTGTTTTGATGAATAGTATATTTCCTTAAATCAGAAAAAAAGAGTATTACCAAATTAGAATATAAATCTGCTGAAGCCTAACTAGCTACACCAAAAAGGGGTCGACTCGACACTGAGGGATCATAAGTTCAGCCCTGCCCACTGTACTTTACAACATATTGGCCATACTTAAATGTTAAATCATATTTATTTTTTAAATATGTTTTACCGTAAATAAATTATTACAGATGCAACCTTTCTAACAGCTTCAGTCAATCACAGGATAGGTACAATGAAGTTACATACTATAAATAATCAAATTTATTTTATAATTAACAAAAATGAGTAAGAATATAGATGGATGGCTGACATAGAGAGCTCCTAGGATTACACACACACACCACACACCACATAATTCTTAAAGCTGGCTCAGCTAGTCAGTCTTGTTGTCAAAGCACTCATCTTCATGTCTCTGTGTCAATATCAGTGGTTCATCGTAATGGTCTGTTCATAGTAATCAATTTAGTCTGAAATTAAATAAAAAATTAATATTTTATACTAAAACTTAGATAGAATCTTTGAGAGAAAAACATTAACAGTGGTGACCTGGGTTCGATCCCCGGCTGGGCCGATTGAGGTTTTCTCAATTGGTTTAGGTCTGGCTGGTGGGAGGCTTCGGCCAGTTTCCACCCTACCAGCAAAGACGTACTGCCAAGAGATTTAGCATTCCGGTACAATGCCATGTAGAAACCAAAAGGGGTGTGGATTGCCTTCCTACTCCTAACAAGGTAGCCTGTTACCATCTTAGATTACATCATCACTTACCATCAGGTGACATTGTGGTCAAGGGCTAACTTGTAAAGAATAAAACAAAAACCTGCTCCAATGTGGATTGGTAATATTATGGTGATAATGTATAATATACCACTATCAGATGTTAATGATAATTAATGTTCCAGAGGTCCTGTGTTTGATCCCCGGCTGGACCAATTGAGACCAAGCGATTTAGCATTCCGGTGCGATGACATGTAGCAACTGAAAGGGTTGTGGATTTTCAGCCTAACTTGTAAAGAATAAAAAAATAAGAGTAACATTTTGCTCTCAGTAGAGGATTTTGAATGGTTTGAATTTGCGGACCCATTGTTATTATGACACTGTTGTTGGCTGGTGAAGCAATCCAGGAATAAAACACCCTAAAGAACTGTTCAAATCCTTTAATAATAAGTCTGCTTGTGAAGTCACTCATCACACACTTAGGTAAACCTATATTAGTGCTGACTCATAAGAGACTTAGAGATTAACACTGGGATAAAAATAACATGCGGACTTTTTTAAGAGACAGAGGTAATGCCCACCCTCCCCTTTTGCGCAGCCAGGATGTGCTAAATACTTCCCAACAAAGAAATTATTGCTATAACTGGCAGCAGGGACATGTAGTAGATAAGTAGCGCGACCACTAATTAATCGGCCATTGTTCTTCAGTTGGCTAACTGTAGTTAACCACTTGTAGTTACGCTAACCACCCTAGCTCTGCCATGGGCGTGGACGTGGAGTTATGGGTTGTTTTAATGAGAAACTTCTTAAGAAATGGACATCGACAAAAGTAGATAAAGGTAGTTTTCTTTTTTGTTTACTTTTATAGTTTTGAGTAACAATAACACAAACGAAGTAAACTTTGCTCATAAGACCACTAAAAATTAGTAAAACTTTGCTCAATTTTTAAATATACTCTTTAACCTGAAAAATAAAATTATTGTTTTGTTTTGATAAATTAAAATTTCTAATCCACAGGTTATTAATATGCTATGTTTCACCACAGACTAATAGGATATCACGTTAATTTGACACTAGCCAACACAGACAACAGGGAGATAACCAAATAGTCCAAATAGCCCTTGGTTAAATTCGTTAATTGCGTTTTGTTACTTGAGTTGCATGTACCATTTTCTCACGCTATTTTCTTCAATAGTAGATATTTTTCGTAAAAATTAATGCTTCTTTAATGTTTTAAGTAAAAGAATTAAAACGTTGTTAAAATATATGCATTATTTTCAAGTTTGACGTAAATTTGATAATATTATAAATATAGTTTTACTGTCGTTTTGCATAAACAATACGCAATCTTCATGAATTATTTCAATTCATCGTTCACCATCCGGTCTTCATACAATGAACTTATTTATGGTCGAAATTTTCTTAGATGACTTTTTTACACAACAATAATGGCCGACTATGAATCAAAGACAATCAGTAGGGTTGAGAAGTTAACGGCGGGCATCGGAACGATATCAAGTAGGTATCGTTATAACTGAAATACCTAAACTAAAATATCCGTTACTATAGTACGTTATCTTAAAAGGGAACGTATAGTAACGTTTTTCGGTTGTGTGCATTTTAAGAAATTAAATATCACGTGTCACAAACGGTGAACGGTGCACGGTTTATGCCTATGGGTACGCGTGGTTAAGAAATGGGGTAATCTTTTTTTTATTATTATTATAAATATACTTAAACAATACACATCACTATCTAGTCTCAAAGTAAGCATACAGAGTAGCTTGTGTTATGGGTGCTAAGATAATTGATATTATAATATTAATATACAATTATATACTACATATAAATGTATAATGTATAAATACGCTACATATACACTTATATAATGTATAAATACACACAGACACTTAAAAACACTCAATCTCATCACACAAATATTTTCCAGTTGTGGGAATCGAACCCACAGCCGTGAATGCAGAAAGCAGGGTCACTACCCACTGCGCCACGCGGCCGTCTCTTTCTTTAATCTTTTGGGGACGTACTAACGTCCAAGATTTGCTTATACTTCAAAAAAGTGTGCACGTATCCACGTACATACTGGGTGTAAGGGACATGATACCGAAAACTGCATGAAGAGGTTAAATTTAGTTTCCACAACGATATTTTAAATACCAATTACGTCGGAAATAAGAAAATTCAGATTTTGAAAATTTTGAGCACGCAATGTACAGCGAATAATGCGATAACAACGCTCCGCAATCTACTGCGTACGTACATGTAGGTAGTACGCATCGACAGCAAATCGGCTGGCTACACTTACCTATCTAATACCTATTTTTTATACTTTACAAGTTTTTAACTAGGTACAGGTAGTTAACTTACTTCAGGTTGTTTCTCGTTTACGAGACGTTATGTCGTCGTAGTAGGTACGATATTCATGAGTACTGAATTGATTTGATCTAAGCATTTCAAGACTTCTCAGTCAACACACACAAACACACACAATACAAACGACACAATTGTATGAGTATTCGTTACAGAAAATCACTACTAACAGAACATAAAACATACACAAAAGTTTTTGAATTTTGGTTTGTTTGTCAACAGACCGCCGAACACGAACTAAAGAAAAAATAGCGTAGCGTCTAGCGAAAGGACCTAAAGTTTCAATATTTTGAAAATACCTATTAACCGCGCCGCGTGGCTTAGCTTAGAGAGAGATAGCAATTATTTTCCTCGGCACCGGCGGCGGTCGGCAATACAACGTCGCGCAGTTTGTTTGTGACTTTGTATATATACCTATTAGTCGTGACCTGCCTATTTGACCTCTTGGAAAACAGCTGATCGCGCGCATTTTGCAAATTAAATTTACATTGCTAGTTTTTGTTAAAAATCTTGATTTGACGATTTTTATTAAAAATCGTATTGAGATAGATGAAATAAGTACTTCTAAGCTGTAATTAGTTAAAAAAAACTGTAAAAAAAATTTCAATATCGTGAAAAGACCGACAAAAAATTTCAACGCTGAGAGACTCAGAATCATGTACTGAACCACTGGATTAAGTTTTCGTTAGCATGCCCCTTACACCCAGTATAGGTAACCGTATTTGAATAAACTAAAACTGTAGACTCTGCCCTGCATGTATATTTTTGAAATATGTAAAATAGTCAGAAAAAAAGTTAATTATTACGAAAATACTTATAGAGCACGGCGTTTCCATGAAAAAAAAACTCATTTACCCTTCTTCATAATTATTACTCTACAGCTACAACTTAATGTTATCCATACCAGTGTTTGAATAATGCTACTATTCGTAAGATATCTTTTACGCTATAGAATAACGTGAGCATATTTATTGTATAACATTTTCATTAAAAAACTATTTTTTAAAATAAAATGATTATAAAATATCAATTTTCCATCTTTAAACTAACAACATATCAATTATTAAAGAATCATTCATTATCATTTATCGATAAGTTAACGCTCGATGTTATTTACCCATCCTTGCTTTTCATAGACAATCTAGCGTTACGAAATGTCAAATTGTCGTAATCGTAGTTAAGCTGTGCAAATTAATCTCGTTGTGATTTTGTTTTTCAGAAAATAAATGTGAATAGATCGTAAATTCGGTGTAGTTTTTGGTGTAATTCGTACTGTACGCGTATAATAAAGGATTTAGACACTTTGTTCTTTAGAAATTACGTATAACGTAAGTGAAATATGTGATTTTAGTGACAAGACGGGTTTGTTTTGTTCATAAGACTTCTAAGAAAATTTCGACCATAGACAATACCAATGTAAAGTTACGATTGATCGTTGATCGTAGCCGATCGTATAAACTTTACGATCAATGAACTCCGGCCTAATTGTCTAACGCAAACGATTGATTTTGACAGTTGAAATCGTACGTTTTTACTTGTCAAACGGCTACTTCGGATTGTGTAAGCCAATGGAAAGCCATCGGTTGGGCATAGTTAGTTCATTACGATTAGATCGTTATTTTTATACGAAGAGTGAATGATTTGATATGATTTGACAGTTATTTGCGATTGTCTTCGAATTGTGTAAAGTTATATGTTCATGGCTTATGTCAAAAACTTACGATGGGTCTTGAGTCACCTTTGATCGTAAAACGGACAAATTGTGGATGTCTAAAATTCCAAATTAATAATTTATATTTTATTAAATATCTAAAATTAATATTTTTTTCCATTCTAAATCTCTCAATTCAGTCTCCCCGTCCACAGTTAGCATTTTTAGGGCGAAACTTGGCGAAGTGTTTAGTGCTTTGTTTGTAAACAATGAACTCTCTTAGAAAGAGTAGTAAATAATATATTCTTTGCAATGAACCTATGAAGTCAAAACAATGAAGTTAATTGAGTGCTATTAATCGATTTATATAGGATGCTGAGACTTGGACTCTGAGAGAAAGTGAGAAAAAGAAGATACACGCTCTAGAAATGTGGTGTTGGAAAACAATGCTTGCATATCCTGGACACAGTTTCGAAACAACATCTCACTCCTCCATGAACTGGGGATCAAACAGCATCTTTCTTCCAGCATCCAATGTCTTACACACACTTCCTTTGGACGTACCAGACAAAGAGACGATAAGTCTATACAGCGACTTATACTCACTACCTACGATATTTAATACCCTTATCATGTTGTAGATTTCTGCGACATCTTGCATGTTGTTGTATCCAATGTGTTTCGATCTGTGTTCCAGGGCTTAAGTGTGTGGTTTAGTTAAGTTTACTTAAGTTTGCTGGCTATTAAGCAAAATGGAATCGAATTTCATTTTTAAAAGTATGATTATGGTGAACGAACTCTTTCGTTATCGCTCATAGGTACATTTACATTTTCCATTGGTGCATGCCCACCCTAGGAATCCTAGGATTCTGAGCTACCAAATAGGAATAGGAAATAATACTAGATAAGCCAATGGGTGGGAGTAGAATAGGATAGGAATAGGGAATGAGTCAAAGCGAAGCTTGTCTGTCCGCTATATTATCTTAGTACACAAACTAAACTTACATTGAGACTAAATAGTGATATGTGTATTTTATAATATGCTCAATATTAACAATTGTGCTTTACAGGAGATTTGGAATATGCCCTATAACTGCAGACTCCAATATTGCAAATAGCACCTGCAATACAGTGGAATAACATATTGGTGTGCTGAAGAAAAGATGGCAAAGGCTTTGCTGAAGAAAAGCTGATAGGACATTGTACTGATGACCCTGTTATCTGGTCAAATCATACATGTGTGTATTATCAAAATATTTGCATAGATTGTGAAATGCAAATATTTTGATAATACACACATTAATGATTTGAAAATATTTGATTTGGTCTTTGATATTTGAAAATAAAAGAATACTTACTTTGCGTAGTTTGTTTTGTTGTAGTATTTTTCTAAACTAAAGCTTTCAGTTTAACATTTTACTATTAATAAATTATTCAAGAAAGTGTAGTTGTAAAAAATACATTTTTGAATTCAATATATTTTGAATAACTCTGTATAATACCTGTGTATGTTTGCCCCCCTGCAGTTTCACCCACATAATTCCTGTTCCCGTGGAATGGAATACATGGCGTATAATACTCAAATGTGGATTTTTATTGGTAAAATAATCTTCATAATAAAAATTTTAATAAAAAAAATACAACCGACTTCAAAACCTAAAAACGAAGCCACTAAACTAAAAAGTGAAAAATAACATCATAATATGTTCTACCCGCTGATCAGTATAAAGGCGGTGCTAAGCCGGTGATGTATTAATTCAAGCCATGTGAGAATATCTTGTAGATGTAGATTTTGCAGACAGTGTTGTTTCATGTGGTCCTGTCAGAAATGGCTTAAATTAAGACAACACCGGCTAAGCACCGCCTTCATACTGATCAGCAGGTAGAACATATTATGATGTTATTTTTCACTTTTTAGTTTAGTGGGTTCGTTTTTAGGTTTTGAAGTCGGTTGTATTTTTTTTATTAAAATTTTTATTATTTTTCCATTTTTAGTGTAAAATTTCATCTCAAATGAATATATCAGACCCCTAATGACAGTCACAACCCATTTTGGTACAAAATTCTCAGCAATACAAATTAATCAAGCCCAAGCACAAGGTAGCTACCGTAAACCGTTAAGGAGTTCCCTTAATTGACCTTGGTATTCATCATCAGACCCCTAATAACAGACACAACTCATATAGGTAGAAAGTTCTCAGCAATACGAATTAATCAAGGCCAAACACAAGGTAGTTACTGTAAACTGTTAAGGAGTTCCCTTAATTGTCCTTGGTCTTCATCACCAAACCCCTAAATGACAGTCACAACCTATCTATGTGGAAAGTTCTCATTAATACAAATTAATAAAGCCAAAACACAAGGTAACTGCTGTAAATCCCCGAGGAGTTTCCTCGTCTGTTTTATGGTTCCATCATCAGATCGACTTTAAACCTTCATGAAATTGTAGTGCTTAAAAGTACTAAATGGAAAAGTTTATGAACACACTAGACACCCATATAATTTTCGAAAGTTCCCCTCAATTTCTCCAGGATTCCATCATCAGATCTTGACATGATGGCAATGGGACCAAATGGGGACTATACCGTTTCAAACAAAAAAAGAATTTTTGGAATCGGTCCAGGCGTCTTTGAGTAATCGTTGTACATACATAAGAAAAAAAAAATACCGACCGAATTGAGAACCTCCTCCTTTTTGAAGTCGGTTAAAAATTGGTTCAGTAGGTGCTTACCCCTACAATGTCACAAACTGTATCTTTTTTTATTACAGTATCTAGACTACTAATCGTGTCATTTTCATAATTCTAAGAATTATGAAAATGACTCCTCTGAGGGTGAAATAGGGGTTGGAAGTTTATAAAAAAAAGTTTTTTTTAAGTTTATTTATTATAACAATAATAATAAATACAGTAGACATAGACTTTCAGTTAGACATTTTTTAAACCCTGAAACCACAAAGCTTAAAAACAATCAAATATATACTTCTCATCCAAACAGTCGGCCTGTACAGTACTTGCAGACACTGTTTTGATGATTAGTATATTTTCTTAAATCAGAAAAAAGTATTACCAAATTAGAATATAAATCTGCTGAAGCCTAACTAGCTACACCATAAAGGGGTCAGACTCGACACTGAGGGATCATGGGTTCAGCCCTGCCCACTGTACTTTACAACATATTGGCCATACTTAAATGTTAAAACATATTTATTTTTTAAATATGTTTTACTTTAAATAAATTATTACAGATGCTACCTTTCTAACAGCTTCAGTCAATCACAGGATAGGTACAATGAAGTTACATACTAAATAATCAAATTTATTTTATAATTAACCAAAATGAGTAAGAATATAGATGGATGGCTGACATAGAGAGCTCCTGGGATTACACACACACACACCACATAATTCTTAAGCTGGCTCAGTTAGTCGGTCTTGTTGTCAAAGCACTCATCTTCATGTCTCTGTGTCAATATCAGTGGTTCATCGTAATGGTCTGTTCATAGTAATCAATTTAGTCTGAAATTAAAAAAAAAATTTAGTATTTCATACTAAAAGTTAGATAGAATCTTTGAGAGGAAAACATTAGCAGTGGTGTCCTGGGTTCGATCCCCAGCTGGGCCGATTGAGGTTTTCTCAATTGGTTTAGGTCTGGCTGGTGAGAGGCTTCGGCCAATTACCACCCTACCGGCAAAGACGTACCGCCAAGTGATTTAGCATTCTGGTGCGATGTAGAAACCGAAAGGGGTGTGGATTGTCTTCCTACTCCTAACAAGTTAGCCTGTTACCATCTTAGATTACATCATCACTTACCATCAGGTGAGATTGTGGTCAAGGGCTAACTTGTAAAGAATAAAAAAAAAACCTGCTCCAATGTGGATTGGTAATATTATGGTGATAATGTATAATAGGTATATCACTGATGTTAATGATAATTAATGTGCCGGAGGTCCTGTGTTTGATCCCCGGCTGGACCGATTGAGACATACGGCCAAGAGATTTAGCATTCTGGTGTGATGACGTGTAGCAACTGAAAGGGTTGTGGATTGTCAGCCTAACTTGTAAAAAATAAAAAAATAAAATAAAAGGGTAACATTTTGCTCTCAGTAGAGAATTTTGAATGGTATATCTAAATGCCTAGATAAACTAACTCTGCGAACCCATTGTTATTATGACACTGTTGTTGGCTGGTGAAGCAATCCAGGAATAAAACACCCTAAAGAACTGTTCAAATCCTTTAATAATAAGTCTGCTTTTGAAGTCACTCATCACACACTTAGGTAAACCTATGTATATTAGTGCTGACTCTTAAGAGACTTGGATATTAACACTGGGATAAAAATAACATGCAGGCTTTTTTATAAGACAGAGGAAATGCCCAACCTCTCCTTTTGCGCAGCCAGGATATGCTAAATACTTAACAACAAAGAAATTACTGCTATAACTAGCAGCAGGGACATGTAGTAGATAAGTAGCGCGACCACTCATTAATCGGCCATTGTTCTTCAGTTGGCTAACTGTAAGTTAACCACTTGTAGTTACGCTAACCACCCTAGCTCTGCCCTGGGCGTGGATACTGAGTTAAGGGTTGTTTTAATGAGAAACTCCTTAAGAAATGGACATCGGGAAAAATATTTAAAGGTAGATTTCTTTTTTGTTTACTTTTATATTTTTGAGTAACAATAACACAAACGAAGTAAACTTTGCTCCTAAGACCACTAAAAATTAGTAAAACTTTGCTCAATTTTTAAATAATCTCTATAACCTGAAAAATAAAAATATTGTTTTGTTTTGTTTTGATAAATTAAAATTTCTAATCCACAGGTTATTAATATGCTATGTTTCAACACAGACTAATAGGATCCCACGTTATTTTGACACTAGCCAACACAGACAACAGGGAGATAACCAAATAGTCCAAATAGCCCTTGGTTAAATTCGTTAATTGCGTTTTGTTACTTGAGTTGCATGTACCATTTTCTCACGCTATTTTCTTCAATAGTAGATATTTTTAATGCTTCTTTAATGTTTTAAGTAAAAGAATTAAAACTTTGTCAAAATATATGCATTATTTTGGAGTTTGACGTAAATTTGATAATTTTATAAATATAGTTTCACTATCGTTTTGCATAAACAATACGCAATCTTCATGACTGATTTAAGTTCATCGTTCACCATCCGGTCTTCATATAATGAACTGGGGCCTAATTGTCTAACGCAAACGATTGAATTTGACAGTTGAAATCGTACGTTTTTACTTGTCAAACGGCTATTTCGGATTGTGTAAGCCAATGGAAAGCCATCGGTTGGGCATAGTTAGTTCATTACGATTAAATCGTTATTTTTATACGAAGAGTGAATGATTTGTTAAGATTTGACAGTTATTTGCGATTGTCTTCGAATTGTGTAAAGTTTTATGTTCATGGCTTATGTCAAAAACTTACGATGGGTCTTGAGTCACCTTTGATCGTAAAACGGACAAATTGTGGATGTCCAAAATTCCAAAATAATAATTCATATTTTATTAAATATCTAAAATTAATATTTTTTTCCATTCTAAATCTCTCAATTCAGTCTCCCCGTCCACAGTTAGCATTTTTAGGACGAAACTTTGCGAAGTGTTTTGTTTGTAAACAATGAACTCTGTTAAACAGAGTAATAAATAATATATTCTTTGCAATGAACCTATAAAGTCAAAACAATGAAGTTAATTGAGTGCTATTAATCGATTTATATAGGATGCTGAGACTTGGACTCTGAGAGAAAGTGAGAAAAAGAATATACACGCTCTAGAAATGTGTTGAAGAAGAATGCTTGCATATCCTGGATATAGAAAAACATCCTCATATAGAAAAACTGTCAGGTAAACTCAGCTCAGCTGCTTTTGCAGTGAGAAAAATAAGACAGTTTACTGATGTTGATACAGCTAGACTTGTTTATTTTGCGTACTTTCACAGCGTAATGTCTTACGGTATTTTGTTGTGGGGCAAGGCTGCTGATATACATTCTATATTTGTACTTCAAAAAAGAGCAATTCGAGCAATATATCAACTAAAATCACGCGAGTCCCTTCGTCAAAAGTTTTAAGAAATAGACATTTTAACAGTAGCCTGTCAGTATATATATAACAGTATAGTTTATGTAAGACAAAATATTAATTTGTACAAACAAAAAGGAGATTTAAACCCACGTCTTACTAGACACGGGCATAAGTTAGTTATTACTGCATATCGTCTCCAAAGAGTTAAAAAATCTTTTGTGGGTTTGGGTGTACTCTTCTATAACAAGATCCCCAAGACTGTGATGGACTTGCCAATGCACAACTTTAAGCAATGTGTTAAAAAACATTTACTTAGTCGAGGTTACTACACTATTTATGAGTTCCTTAACGACAAAGGTGCTTGGAGGCCATTGGATCAGCTTCCACCTTCACACAGGAAATAAAACTATTAGAAATTGTAATTTAATTGTTATCAAATGTAAATTGTAATACTGTATGACTTTTTCAAAAGAGCAACTGTTGAGTTTCTTGCCAGTATCTTCTCGGCAGAACCTGCCTTCCGAACCGGTGGTAGAATCTTTACAAATAGTCAACTGACGTGTCAAAAGTGCTTGTAAACTGAGCCTACTTGAAATAAATGAATTTTGAATTTTGAATTTTTTGAATTTTTGGACACAGTCTCACTCCTCCAAGAATTGGGGATCAAACAGCATCTTTCTTCCAGCATCCAATGTCTTCTTACACACACTTTCTTT
This sequence comes from Bicyclus anynana, assembly GCF_947172395.1. NCBI lineage: Eukaryota > Metazoa > Arthropoda > Insecta > Lepidoptera > Nymphalidae > Bicyclus > Bicyclus anynana. The sequence goes on from NW_026441278.1 coordinate 34,567, forward strand.
GGACGTACCAGAGAAAGAGAGTCCATAGAGCAACATAAACTCAATACCTACGATATTTAATACCATACCATGTTTTAGATTTCTGCGACATCTTGCATGTTGTTGTATCCAATGTGTTGGGATCTGTGTTCCAGGGCTTATGTGTGTGGTTTAGTTAAGTTTGCTGGTTATTAAGCAAAAAGGAATCGAATTTCATTTTTAAAATTATGATTATGGCGAACTAACTCTTTCGTCATCGCTCATAGGTACATTTACATTTTCCATTGGTGTATGCCCACCCTAGGAATCCTAGGATTCTGAGCTACCAAATAGGAATAGGAAATAATAGTAGATAAGCCAATGGGTGGGAGTAGAATAGGATAGGAATAGGGAATGAGTCAAAGCAAAGCTTGTCTGTCTGCTATATTATCTTAGTACACAAACTACACTAACATTGAGACTAAATGTTGATGTGTGTATTTTATAATATGCTCAATATTAACAATTTTGCTTTACAGGATATTTGGAATATGCCCTATAACTGCAGACTCCAATATTGCAAAACGCACCTGCAACACAGTAGAATAACTAACATATTGGTGTGCTGAAGAAAAGATGGCAAAGGCTTTTAGCTGATAGGACATTGTACTGATGACCCTGTTATCTGGTCAAATCATAAATGTGTGTGTATTATCAAAATATTTGCATAGATTGTGAAATTCTGATGATATTTGATTTGGTCTTTGATATTTGAAAATAAAAGAATACTTACTTCGCTGAGTTTGTTTTTTGTAGTCTTTTCCAAAACTAAAGCTTTCAGTTTTACCATTTTACCATTACAATAATTAAATAAATTATTCAAAAAAGTGTAGTTGTAAAAAATACATTTATAATACCTGCGTATGTTCACCCCCCTGCAGTTTCACCCACATAATTCCTGTTCCCGTGGGAAGGAATACATGGCCTATAATACTCAAATGTGGATTTTTATTGGTAAAATAATCTTCAACATTGGTTCAGTAGGTCCAGTGTTTACCCCTACAATCTCACAAACTGTATCTTTTTATTACAGTATCTTGACTACTAGTATTCTAAGAATTATGAAAATGACATCTCTGAGGGTGAAATAGGGGTTGGAAGTTTATAAAAAAAAGATTTTTTTAAGTTTATTTATTATAATAATAATAAATACAGTAATCATAGACTTTCAGTTAGACATTTTTTAAACCCTGAAACCACAAAGCTTAAAAATAATCAAATATATACTTCTCATCCAAACAGTCAGCCTGTACAGTACTTGCAGACACTGTTTTGATGATGAGTATATTTTCTTAAATCAGAAAAACGAGTCATCATCATGGATCAGTCATCAATCATGGATTCAGCCCTGCCCACTGTACTTGACAACATATTGGCCATACTTAAATGTTAAAGCATGTTTATTTTTAAATATGTTTTAGTGTAAATAAATTATTACAGATGCTATCTTTCTAACAGCTAGCAGGATAGGTACAATGAAGTTACACACTAAATAATCAAATTTATTTTATAATTAACAAAAATGAGTAAGAATATAGATGGATGGCTGACATAGAGAGCTCCTGGAATTAGACACACACACACCACATAATTCTTAAGCTGGCTCAGCTAGTCAGTCTTGTTGTCAAAGCACTCATCTTCATGTCTCTGAGTCAATATCAGTGGTTCATCATAATGGTCTGTTCATAATAATCAATTTAGTCTGAAATTAAAAAAAAAAAATTAATATTTCATACTAAAAGTTAGATAGAATCTTTGAGAGGAAAACATTAGCAGTGGTGTCCTGGGTTTGATCCCTGGCTGGGCCGATTGAGGTTTTCTCAATTGGTCTAGGTCTGGCTGGTGGGAGGCTTCGGCCAGTTACCACCTTACTGGCAAAGACCTACCACTAAGCGATTTAGCATTCCGGTATGATGCCATGTAGAAACCAAAAGGGGTGTGGATAGTCTTACTACTCCTAACAAGTTAGCCCGTTACCATCTTAGATTACATCATCACTTACCATCAGGTGAGATTGTAGTCAAGGGCTAACTTGTAAAGAATAAAAACAAAACCTGCTCCAATGTGGATTGGTAGTTATGGTGTTAATATACCACTATCAGATGTTAATGATAATTAATGTTCCGAAGGTCCTGTGTTTGATCCCCGGCTGGACCGATTGAGACATACGGCCAAGCGATTTAGCATTCCGGTGTGATGACGTGTAGCAACTGAAAGGGTTGTGGATTTTCAGTTTAACTTGTAAAGAATAAAAAATAAAATAAAACAGTAACATTTTGCTCTCAGTAGAGGATTTTGAATGGTATATCTAAATGCCTAGATAAACTAACTCTGCAAACCCATTGTAATTATGACACTGTTGTTGGCTGGTGAAGGAATAAAACACCTTAAAGAGCTAGAGAACTGTTCAAATCCTTTAATAATAAGTCTGTTTGTGAAGTCACTCATCACACACTTAGGTAAACCTATGTATATTAGTGCCGATTCATACGAGACTTAGGATACTGATACTTAGACACTGGGATAAAAATAACATGCGGACTTTTCTAAGAGACAGAGGAAATGCCCACCCTCTCCTTTTGCGCAGCCCGGATGTGCTAAATACTTCCCAACAAAGAAATTACTGCTATAACTAGTGCAGGGACATGTAGTAGACAAGCAGCGCGATCACTTATTAATCGGGCATTGTTGATTGTTCTTCAGTTGGCTAACTGTAAGTTAACCACTTGTAGTTACGCTAACCACCTTAGCCCTGCCTTGCCTGAGTTAAGGGTTGTTTTAATGAGAAACTTCTTAAGAAATGGACATCGACAAAATTAGATAGAGGTAGTTTTCTTTTATATTTTTGATTAACAATAACATAAACGAAGTAAACTTTGCTCCTAAGATCACTATAATTTAGTAAAACTTTGCTCAATTTCTAAATTCTCTTTAAAACCTGAAAAATAAAAATATTGTTTTGTTTTGTTAAATTAAAATTTCTAATACACAGGTTATTAATATGCTATAGGCTCGTCGAAAAAATATCGATACATCGATATATCGATATTATTTTTTCAATGTATCGATATTTTTGAGCGATATTTAATGTTTCGATGTATCGAGGTATCGATATAAAATTACAAGTATTGAAAAGGTATAAAAATCGATATTTTTTATAATTAAAAAATCCTAAAAAAGAATACTTTTTTTATAGTAACATTTTTTAACAAATTACATTTTTTTTGTCTTTGGTCGACTCGATTTACTGCGTTTTAATTTGGTACTTAAGTTGGCTTTTAAGTTGGTAACTCTGTCTGTCAATGTCTCTGTTTGCTAAACTTAGTTATTGCCAAACTAGAACCACTAGAGCGACATTTACATCTTGCTATAGCAACAATTTTAGACCCTCGCTTTAAGCGTATTTATTTTAATTCAGCACTAGCTGTTTCCACTGCAATAACCGCATTGTCAAAAGAAATACGTTTAGAACGTAGACGTAGAGGACAACTTTCGCCTGAACTCAGACCCACAACCACTACCATAATTCCAAATTCAGAAAATTCTTCGCCGTCGTTGTGGTCCGGACATGAATAAATTATGATAGATATTGCTGCAGCAACCTCCAGTTTACTTTTAACCAGTGATGGTATGCCTAGCGAACTAAAAAAATATCTAGATCAGCCTATAATACCCAGAAAAGAGAATCCTACAAAATTCTGGTCTGATTGTCGTCATTTTACTCCAGTCCTTTCCGACATAGCTCTAAAGTATTTGATATCGCCTGCGTCCTCGGTTTTTTAGAGAGTGGCATCTGCTGTAAATCTCGCAGTACCCAATAACAGAAGTCGGCTTACAGCCGAGCATGTAAATCAAAGAGTTTTTCTTATGTCTGTATCAGATAAATATTGGTTTGATTAATAAATAATTAATATTTTTTATTGTTGTCCTTGATTTAAAAAAATTAAAAATGATGTCTATTGATAAGTATTTATCTAGTAATGTAAGATGATTGAGGTAGATTAGGCCAAATATTTTTTTTTCCTATCACACCGATATATCGATATATCGATATTTTTAAATGAAAATATCAATATCGATAGTGATATATTCAAAAATTATCGATACAATATATATCGATACTTTATTGCATTTCCGACATCCCTAATATGCTATGTTTCACCACAGACTAATAGGATACCCCGTTATTTTGACACTAGCCTACACAGACAACAGGGAGATTACCAAATAGTCCAAATAGCCCTTGGTTAAATTCGTTAATTGCGTTTTGTTACTCGAGTTGCATGTACCATTTTCTCACGCTATTTTCTTCAATAGTAGATATTTTTCGTGAAATTTAATGCTTCTTTAATGTTTTAAATAAAAGACATAAAACTTTGTTAAAATATATGCATTATTATGGAGTTTGACTTAAATTTGATAATATTATTAACGATAGTTTCACTATCGTTTTGCATAAACAATACGCAATCTTCATGAATGATTTCAGTTCATCGTTCACCATCCGGTCTTCATATAATGAACTAAATTAGACAATACCAATGTAAAGTTACGATTGATCGTTGATCGTAGCCGATCGTATGAACTTTACGATCAATGAACTCCGTTAGACAATTAGGCCCCAGGGGGTATGACACTTTAGTTCTTGCATGTGCCGTTTTGTCGCTGCAATCGATCCCTGTTACCAAAGAGTATGTACACGTTATGGTTTTATTTTGTAAGTGGGCGGCTAGTCTGTGATAAACACTTAACAAAATGTCGATGTGTTTTTTGTTTGTGTCAATATCGAGTAACGAGTTCACAGGTGCAGGCAGGCCTGAGACAGATTTTAGTTCCACCCGCTTCCACTTTGGCTCTGAACGCTAGTGTCGCAACTCTTCTGTCATTGGTCGAAATGAACAGCCAATCAGTGAGCCATATTTTGTTTGTTAAGTAAAGCTGTCAAAATTTCAAAAACAAAGATAAGATGTCGTTCAGTTCACTGCATTATTTGAAGTGCATTGGGTTATTTAGTTTTCTCTAGACCTGTGTCGATCGCGAATGATCAAATCTCCGACACCCGATCACTACTTGTGCGTGAGTAATTGGGTCGCGGACGTTAAAAACACCCGATCTTATGTGACCCGTTTGGAGACCCGCCCGGGCGCAGACTCGATTAAAAGATCGAAAGGTTTTTGTTTACCATACTAAATTGAACTTTATTTTGATTACAATAACTCTCAAATCTGTAGATCTCGTGAATAATCGGGTCGCGGACGTCTAAAACACCCGATCTTGTGATTCATTAAAAACTCGATCACTCGACCCGACCACGCTAAATCGAACTTTATTTTTAAAACAATAACTCTCAAATCTGTAGTTCTCGTGAATAATCGGGTCGCGGACGTCTAAAACACCCGATCTTGTGATTCATATAAAAACTCGATCACTCGACCCGACCACGCTAAATTGAACTTTATTTTTAATAGAATAACTCTCAAATCTGTAGTTCTCGTGAATAATCGGGTCGCGGACGACTAAAACACCCGATCTTGTGAGACCCGTTTGGTGATCCATATAATAAACTCGATCTCTCGACCCGACCACACTAAATTGAACTTTATTTTGATTGTATTAGTGTTATAAATAATTATTTGGCTCAATTGCTAATAATGTCGAATCATCATTCGCAAGTACAATCTGTAGTTGTCTCTTTTATTCGTATGTAAAGGAAGATATGTATTACTCTGTATTTATGAGTTTCATCGGCTTCATCTCGGGGCTTGTAAAGATATCATTCTGTATTCTGTAGTTGATAATGATGATGACTTGAGTGGTAAATTCGTAAGGAATAAAGTCTAAAATATATATGTAGGTATGTATTACTTTTAGCAATAGTTTTATCTATATAATATATAATAACTTTAATTATTTACATTTTTTTATATATATTCATAAAAACATAAAATAAAATTTCCCATTTTTCGAATGTAAATTTAGACGATGACTTAATATTATTGTATAACCACGCAAAAGCGATACAATTACAAACCACAATATTTATTTAACTGATAGTAGGCATAACTTTGTTTTGAATCCGTCGGTCAATCAAAGGATCGGGTTCCGGTTCGGGTCTTACGGGTGTTCAGTTCAAATACCTACCTACTTCAAGCCGCGTCGCAACAACCCGTGACCCGAATGATCGAAATGATCGAATCATTGAGACCCGATCTCCATAAGTATGGGTCGCGATCGACCCGGGTTTTATGAAACGATCGAATTACACAGGTCTAGTTTTCTCCTCGGTTTTTACTTTTTACTTTGAGTCGAGATCCTGAATAATCTACTGGCCTCCTTGCTACCAGTGACTGTTTCTGTGAGAAACTCAACGTATTATCATGTCTCAAGTGAGAAAGTGTTGTGTTGTTGCTTGCAATGCTACCAGCGAGACTCATCGTCTTTTTTACTTGCCAAAGAACGATAAATTACGAGAATTGTGGTTGACTTTCTTGATTCCTGTGAATGTAAAGCTCAGTGGTTTGTCGAAGGCACAATTAGTGACTAAACAAGTATGCCAAAAGCACTTCGACAGACATCAGTTTGACAATCAGGGCAACCGGCTTGCGCATGGTTATCCATGCTTGTTTACTGAAGATGAAATACTTCACGGAGTTCCTTTGAGCACATTAGGTAAGTTAATTTCATGTCATAAGTGTTAAAAACTGAGTAACCTGTGGTGTAGAGGTTATATGTTACACAGTTGGAAGACATATGTTACACAGTTTTCTATCGTTTGAAAGTCCCTACTAACTCAGAATGACTGACATTATTCTCGATTTTTCCGATCGATATGGTTATATGGAGATAATTTCTTAAATTGCTATGATGGTATAAACACGCGTACAGTTAATGTAAAATTAATTATCCGGAAAGCGCAGTGTTGGTCGACCCCCCACTAGGTGGACCGAAGACATCAAGCGGGTTGCAGGGAGCCGCTGGATGCTGGCTGCTCGAGACCGTTTTGTTTGGAAGTCCATGCAAGAGGCCTATGTCGCTTTCAAGAATTGTTGTCCCTTGTTGCCAGCCATTTGATGCCAAATCCCTTGAAAAACAGTGTTATGACACATATTAATAGCATGTATTTTTTTCTAGCTGAACATGACTTGAGGGATCATAATTATGCTTTACAACCAACCAACTTGGAAGATACAACCGTTTTCACTGAAAGTACCATTGTTATTGGTAAGTACTAAATTATTTGTGCTGGACTCGAAAACCATTTCTTTGCTAACACTTATAATTATGTGTATGAGATTTATATTATCTTACTTTCAGCTAAAGACTCCATGAAAGATCATGACTATGCTTTGAGTTATCAAATCGAAGGGTCTGTCGACCTTGCAGAAGGGACATCAACTAATGTGAAAACTGACGGTATAGTAAAAAATATCTATGAATGTGCATGATGCTTAACAAAATATTATAAATGGTGCTTGATAATACCAAGTGAATAGATGTTGTTAATATGGATTTTGGATTTATTTGAACTTTTTATTAGCACTGAAGTGTGTAGATTTCATTTCAATGTGATGATCTTCATAAGGCTACTAATTTATCATTATATACTGAATGTTTTAAAATAGGTTTTGTCTTCTTTACATTCTCAACTTTGTTTTAGGTAAATGTAATCCTACTGTATCAGAAATGCAAACACATGAAACATTGGAAATTCTTGACAACCAGCCTGTATCAATATTAGGAACTGTATCAACAGGTAATATATATTTTACTGGATATAATATTATATTTGTTTCAAAAATAGATAGTTACATTATCAGGAAATATCATGATAGAAGGTCACACAGCACAGTGGGTAGTGACCCTGCTTCCTGCGTCCAAGGTTTAATTTCCATAACTGAGAAATATTTTTGTGATGAGCATAGGTATATTTAGTGTCTGGGTGAATTTATGTACTTAGTATATTATAACTTTAAGATAAAATCAGCTATTTTAGTACCCATAATGCAGGTTATATAGTATATGCTTACTTTGGGGCTAGATAGAGCTGTGTTTATGTTTTTGT
>NW_026441279.1:0-23608 GCF_947172395.1 Bicyclus anynana
GTACGCATCTTCCAAAACACCAACATTGGAGAAGGTAATGTAATCAAGCCCGCAATCGCTGTGTTCGATAACGACCTGATTATAACACCGAATCTAGACTTAACCACCAATAACATCATGGTAGTAAAAATAAAAACAAGTGCTTGGGAGATGGGGTAGTGTCATTCTATCTCGAACCAAAAGAACCCATTGAGCCATACTTGGATTACCTCAGGAACGTGGTCGAGAAAATCGGAACACGTTGTATCCTCGTAGGTGGCGATGCAAACGCTAAGAATACCTGGTGGGGAAGTAAATATACAGACAGTAGGGGTGAAGTTACAGCAAATGCACTAGATGAACTAGACTTACAGGTGCTAAACCAGGGACGCATACCAACATTTTATACTATTAGAGGTAATAAAACATACTCAAGCCGGGTCGACATAACAGCCTGCTCTCCGGAAATACTAGCATTAGTGGAAGACTGGGAAGTAGACGACAGTGTAACGGGTTCTGATCATAATGCCATAAAATTTAAAATCCTGCTAAGTAAAGGAAAAAGCACATTAATAAATAGAACGACAAGAATTTTCAACACTAAAAAAAGTAAATTGGAACGAATTTCAAGCGAAATTCGGTCAAATTACTGCAGACAATAACATAAACAAAACTAAAATAGAGGAAATTAGAAATACAATAGAATTAGATAAAATAGTACAAAAGTATACAGAAGTTATTATAAAAACATGCACAGAAACTATACCTAAAAAGAAAAGCAGTGAAAAATTAAACTTACCTTGGTGGAATGAAGAACTCGCCGCGCTGAAGAAACAGGTCCTCACGAAGAAACGTCGAATCCACTGTGCAGCACCAGTCAGAAGGGCAAAGGTTGTCTCGGAGTACCTAGAAATAAAAAATATATATGAAACATCAGCCAAAAAGGCCCAAATCACTAGCTGGAAAGAATTTTGTGGCAGGCAAAATAGAGAAGGTGTCTGGGACGGAATTTATAGGGTCTTGAGTAGGACAACCCAGAGACAGGAAGACTTGCCTCTAATAAAAAATGGCAAGACTCTTAGTTCAGAAGAGTCGGTCAGATGGCTGACAGAGACGTTTTACCCGGAAGATAGCAGTGTGGATGATAATACTGAACACAAGAAGATGAGAGAAGCAACTGAGAAAGTAAACAGGCTGGAACAAACCGAAAATACAGATCCACCCTTCACGATCTCTGAACTTATAAGCGCTGCCTCGAGTTTCAACCCAAAAAAGGCCCCGGGTTTGGACGGTCTTACGCCAGACATCTGCCTGAAGGTAATCACATTTGACCCCGAAACATATCTCACTCTCGCGAACAAATGTCTCGAGCTGGGGGCTTTTCCAAATGCATGGAAGGAGGCCACGGTGGTAGTGCTAAGGAAACCTGGAAAAGAAAACTATACAGTTCCCAAATCATACCGACCGATTGGTCTTCTCCCAGTCCTGGGAAAGATCTTGGAAAAAATGATAATAAATAGAATAAAATGGCATATATTACCCGGGATAAGTACTTGCCAATACGGCTTTATGCCCCAAAAGAGTACGGAAGACGCCCTCTATGTCCTGGTGCAACATATAAAAGCAAAACTTAAAGACAAAAAAGTTATAACAGTGATATCTCTGGACATAGAGGGTGCATTCGATAATGCCTGGTGGCCTATTATTAAGCTGAGATTGGCTGAGGAAAAGTGTCCTGGGAACATTAGGAGGGTCATGGACAGCTATCTGCAGAATCGTAGGGTGAGAGTGAGATATGCTGGTCTTGAATACATCAAGAACACTTCTAAAGGGTGCATCCAAGGATCGATCGGAGGTCCCCTACTATGGAATCTACTATTAGAACCCCTTGCTCAAAGGACTGAAAATAAGAGGACACTACTGTCAAGCAGAGGAGGGTGTGGGTTCGAATCCGGTCCGGGGCATGCACCTCCAACTTTTCAGTTGTGTGCATTTTAAGAAATTAAATATCACGTGTCTCAATCGGTGAAGGAAAACATCGTGAGGAAACCTGCATACCAGAGAATTTTCTTAATTCTCTGCGTGTGTGAAGTCTGCCAATCCACATTGGGCCAGCGTGGTGGACTATTGGCCTAACCCCTCTCATTCTGAGAGGAGACTCGAGCTCAGCAGTGAGCCGAATATGGGTTGATGACGTGACTGTCAAGCATTTGCCGACGACGTAGTCCTTGTCATTGATGCCAACACTGGACTAGAGGTCTCAAAACCAGCCAACTCGGCCCTTGCCTATGTGCGTGAGTGGGGAATTCGGAACAAATTAAAATTTGCGCCGAAAAAACCAAAGCTATGGTCATAACAAACAAGATTAAGTACGATTCCCCGCGCTTGCATATGGGTGGGCAAAGAGTTGAATTGTCAGACGAAATAAAGATTTTAGGCCTCACGATCGATAAAGGACTCACCTTTAATGCACATGCCACAAACACTTGCACAAAAGTGCAAAATATCTACAAGCAGTTATGTAGAGCTGCTAAAGTAAGCTGGGGCCTCCACCCACAAGTTATTAAAACAATATATACAGCAGTGGTGGAGCCCGTAGTGCTTTATGCAGCTAGTGCTTGGGCGCCCGCAACAAATAAACTTGGAGTGCGTAAACAGCTAAACTGTATACAGCGGGGCTTTGCTCAAAAAATTTCTAAAGCATACCGGACTGTATCGCTGAACTCGGCTACCATACTTGCAGGAATGCTGCCTCTTGACCTCAGAGTACAAGAGGCAGCGGCCCTCTTTGAAGCAAAATTAGGGATGTACAAACAACTGCCGGACGACAGGAATATAGAAACACAGATACAATATTCTGAACAGTGTATATGTCACCCTGCCCGGAACATCCCAGTTGACTACTCCCACTTCGAAAACCTTCAATCTGCATCCAATGAGAGTCACATAAGTAGACAGATACTTATCTTCACAGACGGAAGCAAGATTGAGGATAAAGTGGGAGCAGCTTTATCAATCTGGATAAATGACACCGAGACCAAAACCATAAAGCTGAAACTGGCATCGTACTGCACGGTGTTCCAGGCAGAGCTGTGCGCCATAGACAGAGCTGTGCATTGGGCAGAAAAATCCAAAGAAAGTGAAATCTTGATCTTGAGCGACTCCAGATCTGCTTTAAATTTGATAAAAAGTGGAAAAACCTCTCATCCATTGGCGCACAGCATACAGAAAGGAATCGTTGCAGTGCGACGACGTGCAGTCAGGGACGATCTATTCAGCTATATTGGGTCGAAGCTCATGTAGGTCTTATAGGAAATGAGCGCGCTGATAGCCTTGCAAAAGAAGCAGCGCTTAATATCAAGACTGCCGCAACCTACAGTCTTTACCCAATATTCGGTATCAAAAGACTGATTAGAGCCGAAACACAGCTTCAATGGCAATACAGGTATGAAAACGAAGTGACAGCAAGCACTACCAAGGTGTTTTTCCCGGAAGTCCGAAATGCTCACAAGATAATGTTAAAAACTGAAATAGACCCATTACTCACCCAAATAATAAGTGGACATGGAGGATTCGGAAAATATCTTCATAGGTTTAAACTTAAGGACGCCTCGGCATGTAAATGTGACCCGATCATGGAAGAAGACCCAATACATTTGATAACGGAGTGTCCGAGATTTGGCACAGCACGATATGACCTGGAAATGACATTAAACATAACATTAACTAAAGATAAAATAAAAGAAATTATGGACCATAACCATACTAGACCTATGTTCTTAAAGTACGCAAAGAAACTAATTAAAATAATAATAGCGGAAAATAAATAAGCTAATTTGATATGTAACAGATAAAATATACTATAGAGAGAAATAAAATGGCTAAACAATCAAAAAGATCCAATGTACTATTGTTATTATTAGAATAACAATATCTACATGGATAGAAAGTACAAGGCATTATATTTCTCTAATAGCAAAAATACAATTTTGCGTAGAAAAAGACTCTGACCCCCCACGTCAGAGGGACTGAAAAAAAAAAAAAAACCTAACCTAACCTAACCTAACCTAACCTAACCTAACCTAACCAGTTGATTGGTTTCTGTACCTTTCAAGTTCCGGGTTTTTCACTTTTATTGTACCAATTTCGTCTCAAGTAGCTACGCCGCGCCGTTTGCGCGATCGTTCCTTGGTCTTTTCACGGTTTGCGAGCGTTTTGACGGCTAACCCAGATCGAAGAGTCGGCCTTTCTTGTGATATTTCATCCCATTTAAGTCCGATCGTTTTGATCTTGGTGTTGGGCTGTGGCGCTCGTCGGCCCGCGTCTAACGCGCCCCCAAACTCGGCAATCGCTCCGGTGGTTCCCGAGATATTCGACAAAAACTCGATTTCCGGGCCCTTCCACCCGCCCTTGTCTCTTATATGAGGGTGTAGGACATGAGCAATACCATAAAGAAAAACGTTTTTCTATAATATTTTTATTCCTTTATTATAATAGTGTAGTCTTTTAGCTCATAATGTCGTCATCCGATGGCAATACTAATCTACCCCCCACCCCATCACCAGCTGCAGTAGTGGTGACAAATACAGAACTGCCTGCAAATGAAACCAGCACGTCTTCTGTAGCCTCTATATGCGAGACGGGGGTCACCGCTTCCCTGCCATCATCAGGCGCTCCACGTCGTGTGCTACGTGTCCCTCCCACACATCTGCCCCCTGACCTCCCGGCGACGGCGGCTGAGGTGAAAGATCTAGCCTCCTTGTCGAGAGTAGTGACGCTGCTCTCTATGATCACCATAAAAGCGACTCAGGAGGGCAAAAGCGTCACTGCCTCTAACAAGAGGTTGATCATTGCGGCAGCTGCGGAGACACAGAAAGCGATGAATGCCTTCGAACGCCTTGCTCCCGCCGTCATGGCAGCAACAGAGACCGCCTCGAGCGATTCCACGTCTGCAGCCTTCGTGGCCGACGTTTCAATGCCGAATGGCACTTCCAACTCACCCGAGGAGCTCAGGTCGGAGCTCACCACCTGCATTAGCGAGGTCAGGAAGTTGCGTGCTGAACTTAGTACAGCCGGCTCGATTCTCTCTTCGGGTTCAAAGGTGTCTTATGCACAGATGGCTGGCCGACCTACGTACAAGAGTGCGGGCATCCGACCTTCACCAAGAGCTACGGTCGCTGCAACGCCTTCGCCGCCACCGCCTCCGATATCTTCGAGACCGGCACTCTTAATAACGACTTAATAACTCACCTTATGCAAAAAGAGTCTTTGAATATGGTTTGGCATTGAAAGTTACGTATATCCGCGCTCTCAGAATACGCTAGTTTGAATTTCATAATTTTCGACTTGCGAACTACTTCGACTTAGTTTCTAAAAAAATTCAAACTCACCTTATGCAAAAAGAGTCTTTGAATAAGGTTTGGCATTGAAAGTTACGTATATCCGCGCTCTCAAAATACGCTAGTTTGAATTTCATAATTTTCGACTTTCGAACTACTTCGACTTAGTTTCTAAAAAAATTCAAACTCACCTTATGCAAAAAGAGTCTTTGAATATGGTTTGGCATTGCAAGCTACGTATATCCGCGCTCTCAGAATACGCTAGTTTGAATTTCATAATTTTCGACTTTCGAACTTCTTCGACTTAGTTTCTAAAAAAATTCAAACTCGCCTTATGCAAAAAGAGTCTTTGAATATGGTTTGGCATTGAAAGTTACGTATATCCGCGCTCTCAGAATACGCTAGTTTGAATTTCATAAGAATCCAGAATATTTCAAGTTTAAATCAGAATTAAACCCAGAGTCAAGGCTCAAAAATAAATTATGTGTACCCTACCAACACTTGGCCTTGTATAGGGATAATGTATACTGTTCAGCTATACGTATTTATAATAAGTTGCCATCGCACAGTTATAACATGTCATTTTCTTCTTTTAAAAAATATTTATTGAAATTATTATTATATAAAAATTATTACTGTGTAAAAGACTTTTTAAATGACAAATTCTAAATGCAACAATAAATGTTTTTCTTATAAATTATTGACTGTTTAAATTTTTATTTTTGACATTAATTTTTAATTTTTGACTTCATTTTTAAATTATATGACATTGATTGATTTAATGTTGCATTACACCTGACATAGCATTTATATTGAAATAGTTTAATGGATTCTGATAGTATATTAATTATGTTCTTATTTAAACAAAATTGAAACTAGATAGTATTTATGTGATGTTAAGAATGATAGATATTTTTATTTGATGTCAATTTATGCTACTTGTACTTGTATTTTTTTTATTTGCTAAAACCGTGTTCACCGATTCAATATTTAATTATTGGAATGATTAGTTAGTATAATATTACTTTTAATATTCATACACCTGTCAAGGTAGAAAGTATGTATGTCTATAGCTTGTTCTGTAAACCTTCTGTACTTTCTTATGAATAAATGAATTATTATTATTATTATTCGACTTTCGAACTACTTCGACTTAGTTTCTAAAAAAATTCAAACTCACCTTATGCAAAAAGAGTCTTTGAATATGGTTTGGCATTGAAAGTTACGTATATCCGCGCTCTCAGAATACGCTAGTTTGAATTTCATAATTTTCGACTTTCGAACTACTTCGACTTAGTTTCTAAAAAATTCAAACTCGCCTTATGCAAAAAGAGTCTTTGAATATGGTTTGGCATTGAAAGTTACGTATATCCGCGCTCTCAGAATACGCTACTTTGAATTTCATAATTTTCGACTTACGAACTTCTTCGACTTAGTTTCTAAAAAAATTCAAACTCGCCTTATGCAAAAAGAGTCTTTGAATATGGTTTGGCATTGAAAGTTACGTATATCCGCGCTCTCAGAATACGCTAGTTTGAATTTCATAATTTTCGACTTTCGAACTACTTCGACTTAGTTTCTAAAAAAATTCAAACTCACCTTAAGCAAAAAGAGTCTTTGAATATGGTTTGGCATTGAAAGTTACGTATATCCGCGCTCTCAGAATACGCTACTTTGAATTTCATAATTTTCGACTTACGAACTTCTTCGACTTAGTTTCTAAAAAAATTCAAACTCGCCTTATGCAAAAAGAGTCTTTGAATATGGTTTGGCATTGAAAGTTACGTATATCCGCGCTCTCAGAATACGCTAGTTTGAATTTCATAATTTTCGACTTTCGAACTTCTTCGACTTAGTTTCTGAAAAAATTCAAACTCACCTTAAGCAAAAAGAGTCTTTGAATATGGTTTGGCATTGAAAGTTATGTATATCCGCGCTCTCAGAATACGCTAGTTTGAATTTCATAATTTTCGACTTTCGAACTACTTCGACTTAGTTTCTAATAAAATTCAAACTCACCTTAAGCAAAAAGAGTCTTTGAATATGGTTTGGCATTGAAAGTTATGTATATCCGCGCTCTCAGAATACGCTAGTTTGAATTTCATAATTTTCGACTTTCGAACTTCTTCGACTTAGTTTCTAAAAAAATTCAAACTCACCTTATGCAAAAAGAGTCTTTGAATATGGTTTGGCATTGAAAGTTATGTATATCCGCGCTCTCAGAATACGCTAGTTTGAATTTCATAATTTTCGACTTTCGAACTACTTCGACTTAGTTTCTAAAAAAATTCAAACTCACCTTAAGCAAAAAGAGTCTTTGAATATGGTTTGGCATTGAAAGTTACGTATATCCGCGCTCTCAGAATACGCTAGTTTAAATTTCATAATTTTCGACTTTCGAACTTCTTCGACTTAGTTTCTAAAAAAATTCAAACTCACCTTACGCAAAAAGAGTCTTTGAATATGGTTTGGCATTGAAAGTTACGTATATCCGCGCTCTCAGAATACGCTAGTTTGAATTTCATAATTTTCGACTTTCGAACTACTTCGACTTAGTTTCTAAAAAATTCAAACTCGCCTTATGCAAAAAGAGTCTTTGAATATGGTTTGGCATTGAAAGTTACGTATATCCGCGCTCTCAGAATACGCTACTTTGAATTTCATAATTTTCGACTTACGAACTTCTTCGACTTAGTTTCTAAAAAAATTCAAACTCGCCTTATGCAAAAAGAGTCTTTGAATATGGTTTGGCATTGAAAGTTACGTATATCCGCGCTCTCAGAATACGCTAGTTTGAATTTCATAATTTTCGACTTTCGAACTACTTCGACTTAGTTTCTAAAAAAATTCAAACTCACCTTAAGCAAAAAGAGTCTTTGAATATGGTTTGGCATTGAAAGTTACGTATATCCGCGCTCTCAGAATACGCTACTTTGAATTTCATAATTTTCGACTTACGAACTTCTTCGACTTAGTTTCTAAAAAAATTCAAACTCGCCTTATGCAAAAAGAGTCTTTGAATATGGTTTGGCATTGAAAGTTACGTATATCCGCGCTCTCAGAATACGCTAGTTTGAATTTCATAATTTTCGACTTTCGAACTTCTTCGACTTAGTTTCTGAAAAAATTCAAACTCACCTTAAGCAAAAAGAGTCTTTGAATATGGTTTGGCATTGAAAGTTATGTATATCCGCGCTCTCAGAATACGCTAGTTTGAATTTCATAATTTTCGACTTTCGAACTACTTCGACTTAGTTTCTAATAAAATTCAAACTCACCTTAAGCAAAAAGAGTCTTTGAATATGGTTTGGCATTGAAAGTTATGTATATCCGCGCTCTCAGAATACGCTAGTTTGAATTTCATAATTTTCGACTTTCGAACTTCTTCGACTTAGTTTCTAAAAAAATTCAAACTCACCTTATGCAAAAAGAGTCTTTGAATATGGTTTGGCATTGAAAGTTATGTATATCCGCGCTCTCAGAATACGCTAGTTTGAATTTCATAATTTTCGACTTTCGAACTACTTCGACTTAGTTTCTAAAAAAATTCAAACTCACCTTAAGCAAAAAGAGTCTTTGAATATGGTTTGGCATTGAAAGTTACGTATATCCGCGCTCTCAGAATACGCTAGTTTAAATTTCATAATTTTCGACTTTCGAACTTCTTCGACTTAGTTTCTAAAAAAATTCAAACTCACCTTACGCAAAAAGAGTCTTTGAATATGGTTTGGCATTGAAAGTTACGTATATCCGCGCTCTCAGAATACGCTAGTTTGAATTTCATAATTTTCGACTTTCGAACTACTTCGACTTAGTTTCTAAAAAAATTCAAACTCACCTTAAGCAAAAAGAGTCTTTGAATATGGTTTGGCATTGAAAGTTACGTATATCCGCGCTCTCAGAATACGCTAGTTTGAATTTCATAATTTTCGACTTTCGAACTACTATGAATTAGTTTTATAGGTGCTAGTAATACTCACCTATACTTACCGTACCTACCTACATACTTACGACCGCGTGAAACTCGTTCTATCACGTCACGGCGCCGTCCGCCTGCCCGTCGATTACAGAAGGAAACAGGAACACAGGAAAGGAAAAAGGAAAGCACTTTATTATCAACAAGAGAGAAATAAAACGCAAGACGTGCAAACACGTAATAATAGTTATTGTTACGTACCTGCATTGGTCAGAGAATACACTATGCACTGGAAAGTATCTGAGCCTTACATGGTTACGTATGCATGTTGATGGGTCTACACGATAGCATGGTTGATGGCTCAAATATATAGCATGGTTGATGGCTCGAATATATTATATCTTCGTGACTTCGTGGCTCGTGGAATGTTCTTGAAACACACTATCTGCACTGCACTGAACGTCCACTCGATGCCGCGCGCCGACTGTGACTGCGGGGACGGGCGACGGCTGTGCCGAGACCGCGGGAGGCGCTCCGCGCGTATTGCCGCAGATGTGTGTGTAAACCATTTGCATGTCTGTGTACATCGATGGTTGCGCGGCAATACCGATATAACTCGCGCGCGTCTCATAATTTGTGAAGCAAAAAATGTAGATATTTAGACTAAGATTGATTCAATAAAATTATTACATTCCGATTAAACAATCGTGACTTTCACTTGAACTCCTGAGCAGCGAACCTTAAACGAAAACTCCTACAAATGGTGACCCCGACGGCAGAACTCTCAGAACTCGCAGCAATATCACTGAAGTCCCGCATCCCTTTATTCTGGCGGCACAGACCTCGGCTATGGTTCGCTCAGTTCGAGTTTATAATTGCAAGTCAGAAGCTCGGCGACGAAGTAAAATTTCAATTTGCAGTAGGTCAGCTCGAATTATGCGACATCGAACAAGTCAGCGACATTGTTTTGGACCCACCAGCCACTGGGAAATACGAAGCCTTGAAATCTAGATTAATATCTATATACGAAGAGTCTGATTCAAAGCGGCTTCACAAAGTTATGCACGAAATGGAACTCGGAAATCAAAAGCCTTCCCAATTGTTAAGGCGAATGCGAGACGTAGCACAAAAATTATTTCCGGAGGAAACATTAAGGCTCTTATGGATCAGTCACCTTCCACAAGCTGTACGGACCTCATTAACGATGAGCAGTGAAAGTAACTTGGACAAACTCGCTGCAACGGCAGACAAGATGACCGAACACCAAACCTCCGAAGTTAACGCCGTGTGTCAACCATCAACATCATCACAGGTGGCCAGCGAATCGGTTCTAACCAAAATCGAAGAGCTCTCCAAAGAAATCGCAGCTATCAAAATGAATCAAGCACAATACTCTCGTCGACCTCGCCGATCAAATGCTTATCGCCCAGTTACACCACAGGAAGGAAGTTCAAGCCAAAGAAGATTATGCTACTATCACCGCCGATTTGGAGACCGAGCCTATCGCTGTTCATCACCTTGCAATTTCAAGACGTCGGAAAACTAGCTTCGGCGCCGACGGTGGCGAACGTCGGTGACCCTGGTACCAGCAATCGCCTAAGTGTCTACGATCGCACCAGTAACGAAAGGTTCCTCGTGGACACAGGAGCGGACATCTCCGTTTGGGCTGCAACACCTCGAGACAAGAAGAAAACAGAAAACGCCTACAAGTTATTCGCGGCAAACAACACCCCTATACGCACCTACGGACACAAGAAAGTCACTCTCGATCTTGGCCTGCGGCGAAACTTCACCTGGACGTTCGTGATAGCAGATGTAAAAAATTCCATACTCGGTGCAGATTTCCTTCGGTACTTCAAGCTCTTAGTGGATCTTCACAAGAAAAAGTTGATCGACGATACTACGAAGCTCAGCATCGATGCCATGGCGGTGACATCCGGTGACAATGAGTCCATACGCATTATTAGCACCAAGCAACAATACTACGACATTCTGAAGCAATATCCTGACGTCCTTCGCCCCATGTCACTGAAGCAGCCGGTGAAACATGAAGTCGTCCATCACATAGAAACAACAGGCCCGCCGCTTTACGCTCGCGCCCGCCCGCTGCCACCCGACAGATATGCCGCCGCTAAAGCTGAATTTGATCGCATGGTGGAACAAGGGATCTGCAGACCATCAAAGAGTCCATGGGCAAGTCCTCTTCATATTGTGAAAAAGAAAGATGGCAGTCTACGAGTATGCGGTGACTACAGACGTCTAAATGCTGTCACCATTCCGGACAGATACCCGATACCCCGCATACAAGACTTCACGTACGCACTACACGGGAAGAAAATCTTCACAAAGCTCGACCTCAAGATGGCGTACTACTGGATACCTATGGCCAGTGAAGAAGACGCTCAGAAATCGTCGGTGATCACCCCGTTTGGAATGTACGAGTTCACTGTCATGTGCTTTGGATTAAGAAACTCAAGTCAAACATTCCAACGTTTCATGCATCAAGTGCTAAGAGGAATTGATAATTGTTTTTGCTTCGTGGACGACATCCTGCTATTCTCCGAAAACGAAAATGAGCACGAGAAACTACTACATGAAGTCCTAGAACGCCTCAACAAATATGGAGTGACACTGAATATTGATAAGTGCGAACTCGGCAAAGATACAATCAATTTCTTGGGGTATGAAGTCTCAGAAAGCGGTATAAAGCCACCCAGAGAACGGATCGACACAATATCATCCTATCCAAAACCGAAGACCGTCATGGAGTTACGCCGATTTTTAGGCATGCTCAATTTCTATCGAGACTGCCTACCGCACCAAGCAGATCACCAGCACGAACTAAATAAATTTCTACACAATAAGAAAAAGAACGACAAGACGCCTATTGATTGGACGCCTGCAGCAAACGAAGCTTTTGAAAAATGCCGCCAAAGCATTACAGAGGCTACTACGCTGAGTTATCCTGTACCCGGGGGAGAACTAGCAATAATGAGCGATGCTTCAGAACACAGTATGGGCGCAGTACTCCAGCAGAAGATAGAAAACATATGGAAACCACTAGCCTTCTATTCAAAGAGCATGAGTGAGACACAACGAAAATACAGTGTGTATGATCGCGAACTGCTAGCAATATACACAGCTGTGAAACACTTCAGAAGACTCATTGAAGGCAGCGAAGTAACTGTGTACAGCGATCACAAACCCTTATCTTACGCGCTACACAGACCTGCGAGCAGCAGTGACACACCGCGTCGTGAACGTCAACTACATTTCATCAGCCAATTTTGTACGAGTATCAAGTATATCAAGGGCGAAGAAAATCCAGTAGCAGACGCGTTATCAAGAGTAGAAGAGGTCAAACTAGCAGATGTACTCGACTACGAGAAGCTCGCCCAAGATCAAGCTGGTGACATCGAGTTACACAACTTGAAGAATCAACCTAACTTAAAGTTCGCCGAGATCTCACTACCTGGTATCAAGAAACCAATCACATGTGAAGTTTCAACATCATCCATTCGTCCGTATCTACCCAAGGCATACCGTTACGTCGCCTTCAAAGCACAACACGGGCTATGTCATCCTGGAGTAAGAGCGACACGGAAGCAGATAGCATCAAAATTCTTCTGGCCTGACATGAATAAAGAAGTAGCAACATGGGCAAAAACATGCATCGACTGCCAACGCAGCAAGGTTCATCGGCACATTGTCACTCCTCTGGCAGAGTTCCCGTCTTCTCAGCGCTTTGAACATATTCACATTGACGTCATCGGAGCCCTCAAGCTGTCAAACGGCTACAAGTACTGCGTCACAATAATTGACCGATGCACCAAGTGGCCGGAAGTAATACCAGTACAAGAAGTCACTGCAGAAACTGTTGCAAAAGCGCTATACGAGAACTGGATAAGTCGTTTCGGAGTCCCATTAAGGCTCAGCAGCGACAGAGGATCGAATTTCGAATCAGCACTTTTCAACGTCCTGATGAAAAGATGGGGAATCACAAGAATACATACTACAGCCTATCACCCGCAAGCGAATGGACAAGTTGAGCGATTACATCGAACACTAAAGGCAGCGCTCATGGCTCGCGGCGCAACAACAACATGGTCAGATGAAATACCTACCGTATTACTGGGGCTACGAACTGCACTGAGAGAAGACAACAATTTAAGTCCTGCGCTAATGACCTACGGAACAACGCTTCGCATACCGTCAGACTTTTTCGTACCTACTGTTAGGTTTCCGTAGAATTATATGTCTACTAATTAACTGTTATATGTAATTTCAATTTTAAAAGTGTTCTTTTTGATTCTTATTTAATAAAAAGATGGTCAATTGATGTCGACCAATCAGGGAGCTCGAGCAATCGCAGACGTCGACCAATCACGGCCGACCAACTGGGGGAAAAGGTCGGTAGGGGGGGTACGACGACTGCGGTCGAGTCGGGCATTCAGTCTTGAGATTTTGGAGTGATTACTAAAAAGTGTTATTAAGTTAAGAAAAATTTTAATAAAAAAAATTCAACCGACTTCCAATTCAAAAATTAACCTAAACTAAAAAGCAAGAAATAACTTCTTACCTATGTCCTACCTTCTGATCAGTTTGAAGGCGGTGCCAATCCAGTGTCATGTTTTAATTAAAGCCGTTTCTGAAAGAACCACAGAAAGGGGAATGTCCATTCCCGGCCCAGACCTTTCGTCCCCGCCCCCCACTTTGCATAAAACTAAAAAATACTTGATAATTTTTGTTTAATAATGAATAAATTACTTTATCCATAGCGGTTTGCTATAACTTTCCCCAAAAAATAAGTTTCACAACGATATTTGACAATAATATAGTTGTTGTATGACATTTTTGAAGACACGAACATGAACAGTGTTGCCAGCTAAATGATTTATGTGGTTTAATCAATATTTTAACCGAATAATAATAATCGATCTTTTTCTACAACAAAATCACCTGGAAAAGCAAAAGTTGTAATAGATTATAATGTTTTTGATTATAATATCTGCCTCACTCTTTAAAAACCATTGCATAGTCGACATTATAAAACGTTTCTTGATATCAAAGTACCTATTATATTTTTCGCAATAACCAACCACTAAGAACTCAACTGATTTTTTTAGTTTAATCGATATTTAAATGGATAATAATAATAATCGAGCATAACATTAAGAACCTAGGATCACTGCGTAGAAACATTACCAACTGCGCCATTTAAATACTATCTATACTAATATTATAAAGCTGGAGAGTTCGTTTGTTTGTTTTTGATTGAACGCGCTAATCTCAGGCACTACTGGTCCGATTTGAAAAATTATTTCAGTGTTAGATAACCCATTTATCGAGGAAGGCTATAAGCTATATATTATCTCCGCATTCCTACGGGAACGGGAACCACGCGGGTAAACCGCGCGGCGTCAGCTAGTATAATATATAATATGAGTAGTAGCGCAAGCCCGTAACTTCGGCGCGTGCAATGCGGTTTTTCACGATCGGCCAACGCGCAAGCTACAGCTATACTAAGCTGATATAAATAAGTGGTCAAAGTGGTCTTAATAGTTGATATTCAATCCCTTTCTTCCGATAACTTTTTCCTTTCATCCGATCTAACTAAATCAAATTCTATATATTTCTATGTATGTATAAATAGTATACATATTGTAGATAATATATTATGTTTACATAATACATTGACATAAAATTGCAGGCGTCCGCAATTTTGTCCGGGTGAAAACGCAATATCATGACAAACTACTTGTATAAACCTTCTTCTTGAATCACTTTATTTATTATTGAAAACCAATAAAAAACCATTGCGTCGTGTAAAAGATGGTGAAAACAATGACGTGTTATTCTAGTAATAAAATTATTCAATTAGAAATCGATACGAAGTTATTCGATTTTTCGTGTTTCGTATGGCAACATCGATTTGACTTTTGGACAGATAATCTGTTGATGTCAATAATTGTCAATGTCATTCTCATTTTATTAATTAGCTAATGTCATTGAATTAATTTACTGATTTTGTCTGTTTTCTGTTTACCTTCAGTATTTTTTGAACCGAATTATAATTTTTCAAACCACAGCTATAATATAAATAAAACTTGCACGAAGTTAAATTCGAAATTCGAATAATGTTGACCCCTGAACCGGAAAAATTGCAAGTTTATTTCAGCTCTCAGATGTAAATACAATAGGACATTTACGCTGCATTAATCAATGTTAATATCAATATTAAAATTATTATAGTTGGCATCAATTGTCAATAAAATGTCACGAAAATACGAATACATTCTGTTTGAAACATGCTCGTAAACAAGTACACAGCAGGTGCAGGCAGCATAAATAATGTTTGATCCATTTTTAATGTGAAAAACGATTATTATTCATAATAAATAATATGTATAGCTTTAATAATTTTTGTCATCTTATTGTGTCAAGTCACAACAGAGTGTAGTTTCCCATATAAGTGTTGAAGTGTCGCTCAGTGTATTTTTATGACTAACCAATATTGCTGTATTAAAAAGTACATTTACTGTGTAATTACTGGCATAGAAGGCATAACATCTAGTCAGATGTAGGACAGCACATAGGTTTTCTTGCATTGTTGATGGTTTGTTCAAGCAATATTTAGTGCATAGAAGTATTATAGTATATTTATCCTACTTTCCTGATTAATATTAAATGTGAACTGTGAGTTTGTATGTCAGTTTGCTACATTTTCACACCCTAAACCAATTTTAAAACAGTAATAAATTGTGCATACTAGAGAATTATCTTAATTCTCAGCGTGTGTGAAGTCTGCCAATCCGCATTGGGCCAGTGTGGTGGACTATTGGCCTAACCCCTATCATTCTGAGAGGAGACTTGAGCTCAGTGGTGAGCCGAATATGGGTTGATGATGACAACGAATAAATTGTGGAATAACATAACATTATTAAATCCACTAAGTAAACCAATTTTAAAACTCTGATTAAATTATTTGCTGGATTTTCATATTTTATTACTATTTCAGTTATCCAGCTTCATCCCAAGTTTGTCAAAATTGCTGGAAAACGACTGATAAAGCAGCATCTTGCTCAACTGAAGAACGGAAAATAATTATGTAATAGCGACAAACACTCCAAATCAATGTTGTTTTCCTCGCTGTAATAATTCCAACAGGCTAACTGTTATGTACTATATAGGTAGGTACATCTATTTTGTCAATTTAATTATTATGTGCCTCATTAGTATTGTTTTCTCTTACAATCAATATACAACACAATCTTGAACCATTTTACAAATTGAAGATTTTGCTTCATTATTAAAAATAATAATCATTTAGATTAAGAAAATATTTAACACACACCATACAGTTTATCTATATCTTGGCTTAACAGAAACATTTAAATTAAATTATAAAACACAAACAACAGCCGGGACACAATTCATTTATTTACAGTGCTTGTAAACTAAGCCTTGGTTTTGCAAAAAAGGACTTTTGAAATAATAAGGTTGACTATTTGTCCATCTCCAGACAGACAGACAGACCTCATCACCAGATAGGAAGACAAGTTCTGCTGAGGAGAGTCAGCAAGAAACTCAACAGTCACTCTTTTTTAGAAAAGTAATACAATATTATAATTTACAATTGTTAACATCATTACAATAATTTCTTCTAGTAGAAGCTGATCCAATGGCCTCCAAGTAATGGCGTGCACTTCATACATGCATTAAAGTACTGCATATCCTAAGAGTTGTCTTCATTAGTAAATACAGATTTTTCCACTTTGCTTAATTTTATTACTAGTGCATACCCTGATCGACAACCATATGCACGCCACTGCCTGGTTGGTTGGTTGTTTCATTTATTGATTTATTTATTAAGCTTGTTGGTTACATAAAACAATAAATCTATTCATGTACAGCTTTAATGTTACTTCAACTCCGGTGTACTTTTTGAGCAGTGAGAGTGATAAAATAAAATATTTTTTTTTTATGTCTAGCAAACTTTTATTAAAAAAATTATTTAACCAAATCCTTATTTATACATCATATTATCATCTCCATATACTTTTATGGGGGGGCGTAACTGGGTTTCTTGGGCCAACGTTGTATGGGCTGGTGGACATTCCCCTTTTGTAATTTAATCGGCTTGAATTAAAACATCACTGGCTTGGCACCGCCTTCAAACTGATCAGAAGGTAGGACATAGGTAAGAAGTTATTTCTTGCTTTTTAGTTTAGGTTAATTTTTGAATTGGAAGTCGGTTGAATTTTTTTTATTAAAATTTTTATTTTTTTATTTTTAGTGTTAGCATACCCACTGCGTGTGTACAGTCACAACCTATCTAAGTGGAAAGTTCTTATCAATACAAAATTATCAAGTCCAAACACAAGGTAGCTACTGTGAGCCGTCGAGGAGTTCTCTTCACTGTGCTTCGTCTTCATCACCAGACCCTTAATACAGTCGCAATCCATCTAGGTGGAAAGTTCTCATCAATACAAATTTATCAAGTCCAAACACAAGGTAGCAACTGTGAACCGTCGAGGAGTTCTCTTCACTGTCCCTCGTCTTCTTCATCAGACCCTTAATACAGTCACAATCCTTCTAGGTGGAAAGTTCTCATCAATACAAATTTATCAAGTCCAAACACAAGGTAGCTACTGTGAACCGTCGAGGAGTTCTCTTCACTGTCCCTCGTCTTCATCATCAGACCATTAATACAGTCACAATCCATCTAGGTGGTAAGTTCTCATCAATACAAATTTATCAAGTCCAAACACAAGGTAGCTACTGTGAACCGTCGAGGAGTTCTCTTCACTGTCCCTCGTCTTCATCACCAGACCCTTAATACATTCACAACCCATATAGGTGGAAAGTACTCATGAATACAAATTAATCAAGCCCAAACAAAAGGTGACTGCTGTAAATCCTTGACGAGTTCCATCGTCTGTGTTTCGGCTCCATCATCAGACCAACTCCAAACCTTCATAAAGTTGTAGTGGTTTAAAATACCTTATGGAAACACTAACAAACGTACTAGCCGTCTCTACAACTTTCGAAAGTTCCCCTCAATTTCTCCAGGATGCCATCATCAGATCCTGACATGAAAAAAATGGGACCACCCTGGAAGTAAACCCTACAAAACAAAAAAAGAATTTTCAAAATCGGTCCATAATTGACGGAATTATCGCTGGACATACATAAAAAAAAAAAAAAAAAAAAAAAAAAAAAACATACATACAGCCGAACGTAGAACCTCCTCCTTTTTGGAAGTCGGTTAAAAAAGTGAATAAATAGTGAATTTGTTATTGTGCATTACGACGTTTTACTTCGACACTGGCCTGAACCTTACAGTTCAGAAGTGGGATAATCAAGGAAATTTACATTTTCTTGCTACGTCCACACGCTCGGAAAAACGTAAGTACTTACATTCTAAATTAAAACTTAAAAATAAAAGGATTGTCTACCTAAGCAAAATAATAAACTAAGTGTAACTCGAAGGTAATGAGTCCAATGCAATAGTATGAAAAATAAGGCTTTCAAAAGAGGAAATTTATAGTCAATTCAATGTTAGTTGTGGTCAACAATGAACGTTATTTAAACAAATAATTTATAAATACCGTGTAAATACGTACAATGTCAAGTTGTGTATTCAAAAAGTGAGATATACATAAGTGTATAAGGGAATTAAAAACAAGATTGTGCAGTGTTGTAGTATTAATCGGATCACTTTTTGCGGTGATTTTGTAGGGTCTATAGTATAAAATTATCATTGAATGAATCAAAAAAATAAATTAAACTCGATTTGGTGTTAATGAGATCCTTTTTTATTTATTTATTTATTTATATATTTTTCTTTCTTTTGTGGATACTTTAGTTTTTTTTTTTAATATTTTTTTTTGTTTTATACATTATTTTTTTTTTATTTTTTATTTATGGGATATTTCCTTTTCTGTTTACACTTTTAACATATCTAAGAAAGATTACCACGTGTTAAAATAAAAATAATGATTACTAACCGTATTTATTGAAACTTATAGATAATCGAACATAGGTGTCAGAACTTTTAAAATATTACGAATTTTATATTAAATATAAAATATAAAATTCTAAGCTGTGTTCTTGGAAGTTTCAGATAATGGAAAATGATGAAAATGATACAGAGTATACCCAAGGTAAAGGGTCTAAAAGGAAAAAAACTCCAGGTGGGGAGTTAAGGCAAAGGACAGAATCCCTAGGTGGAGGGATGATGTCAAGGAAGGATACCCTAGGTGATGGGTCATATATGCAAGTAAGGGGTGAGGCCCCAGGTGGGGGGTCTCATCTAAGGAGGGGTGAGGCTCCAGGTGGGGGGTCTCATCTAAGGAGGGGTGAGGCTCCAGGTGGGGAGTCTCATCTAAGGAGGGGTGAGGCTCCAGGTGGGGAGTCTCATCTAAGGAGGGGTGAGGCTCCAGGTGGGGAGTCTCATCTAAGGAGGGGTGAGGCCCCAGGTGGGGGGTCTCATCTAAGGAACTCAATCCCAGGTGGGGGGTTGAGGTTACAGTTTAGAAAAGAACCGGAACGTGTAAGTGGAGGAGGAAATATGGCTGATTCGGATACGGATAGTTGTGTAGGAGAGTCAAGGAAAGAAACTAGTAGAAGGTTAACTGATCAACCGCAACGTTTATATAAACGAAGCCGAACATTGCGGTCACAGGGACGGAAGAAGCACCATTCTGTGTCCTCCGATACTGAAGAGGAATTACATACGAACAGGAATAGAAAATCACGGTCAAAGCGACGTCACGCTGAAACTAAAAACAATGAAACAAGCGATTCTTTGAGTTCAGTCGGCGAGTCGCCGCCCACAAAAAGGTCGAAAACGTCGAAACGTAAAGATGAAGATATGATGGATAAATTTTTAGCTATTTTAAAAAAAGTTAAGAGTTCGGATAAACCTAAAATAACGTTTAACACGAATGTAGTACCGGAGTTCGACCCTTTGTCGAAAGACCAATCTATTTTAACATGGATCAATAAAGTGGAGGAGTGTGCCGAAATATATGGTTGGGAAGAAAGGGAAATCATACACTACTCATTGCCTAAATTAACCGGCGTAGCCAGAACATGGTATCAGGGTTTAACTTCGATACTACATACGTGGCCGGAATGGAAAAAGAAATTAATAGAATCTTTCCCATGTAAAGAGGATTATGCCGAGCTCTTAACCGAAATGTTGTCTAAAAGGGTAAAATATGGTGAGTCGTTAGAACATTATTACTACGCAAAGGTCAATTTGCTAAATAGGTGCAAAATATCCGGAAAACAGGCAGTAGATTGTCTGTTACATGGTGTAGAGGATCGAGCTATAAAAGTAGGCGCACAAGCAGCTCAATTTCGGGAACCAGAACAGGTACTTAAATATTTTAAAACCGTTAAATTAGGTATAAGCAGGGATCATGACAACATGCGGAAAGGTAGATACGCAGTAAACACAAATGAAGCAGATTCTTCTAAATCAGGTAATTCTTTTAATCAGTTAATTCGGTGTATTAATTGTAACGAACTTGGACATCCAAGCTTAAAGTGTGATAAAGCTTCATCATCGGGTAAATGCCATAATTGCGACGAGGTAGGTCACCGCAGCTTTAAGTGCGAAAAACCTCCCTCCAGGTGCACGACGTGCAATCGATTTGGTCACCTTACTTCGAACTGTTACAAGAACGTGGGAAGATCTACAATTGAGACTAAGACTACGGCTACTTCGGGTAACGATCTTAATCACAAGCAGATCTCAGAAGTGATGACTGAAGATGTTGGAATTAATAAATACGTCATGGACATCACTGTCAACGGATCTACGGTGAGTAGCCATATAGACATGGGTAGTCAGTGTTCACTTATTAGGGAAAGTGAGGTCAAATGCTTGAATCTCCAAATGACACCGCGGGATAAATTACCCACCCTTAGGGGTATAGGAGGCAACCTAGTTAGCCCTCTTGGAGTAGTGGTCGCCACGGTTGAAGTTCAAGGCGTAGCCGCGACAATAGATCTTTATGTTGTAGAGAATTATGTACTAATGCACCCTGTTCTTTTAGGCCATTCCTTCACTGAAAGACCAGACATCTTGATAATTAAGACCCCAGAGGAAATTAAATTTCAAAGGATCGTCCCAAATAAAATTTCGTTAGTGGCTAATCATGATTGTGAAATCCCTAGCAATACAATGCGCGCAGTGCAAATTTCCACTGGTTGTCCTATGCTAAATTGTGTATTATATGTAAAAGGTACGTTATGCGGCCCAGACGGTAAAGAGTATTATTTACTCCCGGGACAGTACGAAATCAAGCTTGGTCGTGGGGCTATTCTTATTCATAATATTACACCACCTAAACCCTTAAGTATAGTTGCAGGCACGCTTTTGACTAGATCTGTAGAACAAAACAAGGTTTCAGCAGATAATATTAAAAATTCATTCAGTGTTGTTTTCAATAAAACAACAATGGATACCTCTGTGACTTATAATCCAAGGTAAGATTTAGACAGCGGCAAGCTTTGAAAGAGTTATTGGCGAGATTTAGTGACTGTTTTTCTAGTGGATTACATGATTTGGGTTTTACAAAGGTACATGAAATGACCATAGAAGTAACTGATGGCGATCCCGTTGTATATCGCCCTTATCGCATGTCGCAGGCTGAAAGACTAATGGTAAGTAATATGATTAAGGAAATGTTAGACAACCAAATAGTAAGAGATTCGTCATCGCCGTATGCAAGCCCTATCATCATAGTACAGAAGAAAACAGGTGATAAACGTTTATGCGTTGACTATAGGGCTTTGAATAGAAAAACAAAAAAAGATCACTATCCGATGCCTCGAGTAGAAGACCAGCTGGACCTATTGGCAGAGGACCATAAATAAGATACTGTTGGAAGCCTAAATTAAGTATGCCATTGTTTACATGGACGATATATTGATTCCATCAAAGAACTTCGAGGAAGGTTTACAGAGACTGGAAGAAGTATTACAGCTGTTAAAACAAGATAGGGGAACGAGCTTTACCAGCAAAACATTCCAGGACTTCGTTAAATCATACGGCATTAATCATATTAAAAATGCTGTTGCGACTCCTAGGGCAAACGGTCAAGTGCACATGCAGTCATGGCGAAGACGAGAAGTGCTGGGATGATCATGTTGAAGATATACAGGTCGGTATAAACACAACTAAAAACAAAACCACACAAAAGAGCCCCTCTGAATTATTATTCGGCTTTAATGTTACCAGCAAGACAGAAGGTAAGTTAAGTGGTATAATTAACGATACAATTAATAGGATTCCGGTAGAAGAATTAGATGTGCTTAGGAAAGAGACAGGAGAGAAAATAAAAGAGCAACAGGTAAGAGACGCAGTTAACTACAATAAACATAGAAAGGCGGCAACACAATATAAAGAAGGTAATTTAGTTAGAGTCGAAAGGCAAGTAACTCACAATGATAACTCACAAAAACTTGTATCAAACTATCAAGGTCCCTACCGCATCATGGTAAAAATGCTCAATAACGACAGATTTCTGATTGAAGACACACCTTTGACACGAAAACATGGCCGGAAATACGAACCCGTCGTGTCTGTTGATAAAATCCAGCCATGGATGAATTACTGTAGAAATTATGAATCTGAATCTAATACTGAAAAAGAAGATTAATGTAAATGTCTGGTTGTGTCTTCGAACAGAAATTACTTAATATTATAAACCATTATACATTATGTTAAACTTAACAAGCGTAATTATAAGTATTTATGTTTCTCATTAATTTTATTTGCTTATTCATTTTTGATACTAATAAAAGATTGATTAAGAAATGTATTTATTCACTTAATTATTTTTTTTTATTAGCTATAATATTCATTAATTAGGACTTACAAGATGATAAATGTAATTTCAAAACTTTATTCGACGAATGCATTAATTTTATTCGCGTAGTTTAATTTCTTGATTATTGTTAAAAATCACCTATGAATTAAATAAAAAAAAAAAATTGTAAAAGAAAAAAATGGGTTATATATATTTATATATATACACTTTATTTTGTAACTTAAGTGTAACTTACAAATAAATATTAGTGATTATATTGAAATTAATGTATTAAAACCAAGCGAAGGGACTCGCTTAGTGTAGGATGGCCGAGCTGTTAGGTTTCCGTAGAATTATATGTCTACTAATTAACTGTTATATGTAATTTCAATTTTAAAAGTGTTCTTTTTGATTCTTATTTAATAAAAAGATGGTCAATTGATGTCGACCAATCAGGGAGCTCGAGCAATCGCAGACGTCGACCAATCACGGCCGACCAACTGGGGGAAAAGGTCGGTAGGGGGGGTACGACGACTGCGGTCGAGTCG
>NW_026441280.1:0-42470 GCF_947172395.1 Bicyclus anynana
CTGAATACGGTTTCTTGAAACGACCAGCTCATAGGTTGTCTCCGTTACCTATATCAGATTCAGATTAATTCCATTAGTTTACTTTATTTAGCTTCATAGTTTTATATTCATATTCGTTCCTATTTCGTTTTCTTATATAACTCAGTTTCTTTTTTTATATAATCATTTTCATTTTTTTTTCTCTTTCTCCAATTTCATTCATTATTAAGCTGGGTTAAAATTCCATTTTAACGGTGGGTGGTGTTCGTAAATATTCGATTAATTCGGAGTTCGAAAATTCCTCAATTTGGGTGGGTACTTTTGTCGCCGATTTCGAGGGTATTCGACAGACTGCCTCACCGCGCTCGGAGCTGTGAGCGCCCTGTCGCCAGTCGCCCGCCATTGTATTGTCGACCTTTCGCCTATTCGTCGGACATTTTTTTCGCTTCGTTGTTCGCTGCCCCGTTAATTCGGAACGGGCGTTCAATTCGGGTGACAATATAATCTTCGATATTATTTAATATTTGACTTCGTTCGATCTTGTGATAAAAAGACACGGTGTAAAAAGGCGGCGGCCAAGTGCGTGTGCGCGTCACCCACGTGTTGGCGTGGGAGCTGGACTCCAGCAGCTGGGCAGCAGAAAATCCTCGAAGGTAGGTGGTTTGTTAGAATCACCCTTCGGATCGGTGATAGGAGCCTGCCCATTAGAATAGAGGAAACCTTCGAATATACTCCTTCCACCAGCACCTTACATTCGTTTAAAACTACAGTCCACTGAAATCACCCCCCGTGGGAATCTTCCCCACAGCTTCTTTTAAACTAAATTCTATATTTTAGGAACCTATGAAAGAGAGCTTTATCTACCTGGTTTATTTATTTATTTATTAATTTATTTTTATTTATTTATTTATTTGGACCACCAACAAAATTATATGAACACATACAAAATATTTTACAAGTAAGGGTAGCATAACACATATAATTTTACTTATAGGTAGCCACAGCATGCAAAAAGTATAGGTCGTACGAATAATAGAAATTAAAATTGACAAATAGAAAGAAAAAAAACAAAATATGAATTTGAATTTACACATTTTGACAAAAACCAAAAGAAAATATTTAAAGGAGAACTTTAAAATTTTTAAATTATAAGTGGAGAGAGAATTACATATTTATGAGATGAAGAATAAAAATTACAATTATAACAGTATGGCTTAATTAATTAATTATACATTGGTAAAATAATAAAATAGATAAATTAGGTATTTTTTAAGTCACAACTTATGATGAGAATATTACAGATCGAATTATTGAACGGAGCTCGTAAGAAAAGTTTTTAAAATTTTGGATTTGAAAAGATGCAACTTGTCATTGTGTAAGTCAATGGACTTATTTTTAACAATGAATTCCCTGTAGAGGTTACAAATCCGGGGTATTACTGAGTGGTTGCCAAGGTTTGTTTTGTAGTGTTTTTGTCGAAAGGTATGGATCGGGTACCGAGGCATACGACGAGGAATGTTGAAAGTGACCTGACCTAACAACTCTGCGTCGTCTATGGTCCCATTTATAAGCTTGTATAGAAACATAATATCATGCATCTTACGCCTGTCTGACAACGAAATCAACTTGAATTTTGTAAGACGAGTAGAATAGGATGCTCTGTTATTTGGTCCAGAGAGGATGCGTGTAAAACGTCTCTGGATGCTTTCTAGGCGATCTTTGTGGATTTGGTATGAAGGATTCCAAATTACTGTCCCGTACTCGAGTTTACTTCTGACGAGGCTTTTAAACAGAAGCTTTTTAGTTTCTAGTTTTTTAAAAGGCTTGGAGTTTCTAATGATGAATCCTAGCATTTTGCGCGCAGATCTACAAATTGTGTCAACGTGGTAGTTAAAACGTAGTTTGGTGTCAAAGGTTATTCCCAAATCTCGGATGTAATCTTCTCTTCGTAGGTAGCTATTGTTGATTGCGTATCTGGCATCAAACAAAGTACGTTTTCGCGTGAAACTTATAAAAGAGCA
The DNA here is from genome assembly GCF_947172395.1 of Bicyclus anynana. Taxonomy (NCBI): domain Eukaryota; kingdom Metazoa; phylum Arthropoda; class Insecta; order Lepidoptera; family Nymphalidae; genus Bicyclus; species Bicyclus anynana. Next base: position 2,001 of record NW_026441280.1, read on the forward strand.
TTTGGCTGGGTTCAGCTCCATGCCATTACATTTACACCAAACCGTGACTCTGTTGATGTCGTCTTGCAGTAAAGCAAAATCATTACTGTCGGAGATTTTTCTGGCAAATTTTAGATCATCAGCAAAAATATAATATTTTGAATTATGAAAGCAAGTTGTTATGTCATTTATGAATATGTTAAAAAATAATGGACCCAAAATTGAACCCTGGGGAACTCCCGAGGGTGCTTTGTAAGTTTTGGATGTATGACCTTTAACTGCCACGAAAGAATGCCTATCACATAGATAGGAAGAGAGCCACGAAAGAAGCGATCCACCCACGCCAAAGGATGAAAGTTTTACAACCAACAGTTTGTGATTGACCTTGTCGAATGCCTTGGAGAAGTCGGTGTAGATGGCATCTACTTGTTGGCGAGAGTCAACTAGATCTGTAATGAAGGTTGCAAAATTTGATAGGTTTGTAACAGTGGATCGGGCAGTAACAAAACCGTGCTGAGCATCAGAAAGAGTGTGCTGTACGTGACGAGACAGTACAGGATGTATAAGGGATTCAAAGACTTTCGGCAGCACTGATAGAATAAAAATGGGTCTATAGTTAGTGATAATTTCGCGGCCACCTTTTTTGTAAATAGGCACAATCCTTGCGCATTTCCACAAATCGGGAAAACAACCTGTTTGAAGAGATTTGTTAAAGATTAAACAAACAGGTAGTGCTAAAGGGACAGCGCATCTATTAACAAATAAAAGGGGTAGGTTGTCAGGACCAGCACCCTTCTTAATATAGAGTCTTTTTAGTTTTTGAATAACTTCCCTACGTGAGAAAGTTATAGAACATAGATAATTGTTATTTATCTGATCCACTGGATAAAAATAATCTTCAGTAACGTCAATGTTGTTGAAGACGGAGGCGAAAAATTCAGAAAAGAGATTGCATACACTTAAGCCATCTGTTGCCTTCTTACCGTTGAGAACCATATCAGCTGGATACGTATTTGGCGTCTTTTTTATATTTTTAAGATGTGTCCAGAAGTATTTGGGATTTTTCGATAAGTTACTTTCAATTGAGTTGATATAAGCAACATAACATTTTTGAATTAAATTATTACATTCTGATCTGTACGTTTCGAACTTCAATTTATCTAAAGGATTTTTAAAAATTTTAGCTTTAATTCTAAATTTATTTTTAGGTTTAACAAAGAGATTAATTTATAACTATACCAAAACGGAAATTTATGATTTTTAGGTCTGGTTTTCGGAACATGATTTTCAATAATTGAGTTTAATTTGTCGTAGAAAATAGTAAGCATGGTATTGACATCATTTATGTTTTGGAATATATCTAGCCACGGTGTATCATCTAAATCCTTTATTATAGCGTTGTAATTGGCCTTAAAGAAGTTAAACCTTTCAGCAGACTTTTCCTTTATACTTGTACCAGTATCCAATTTGAACTTTATATATAGTGGAGGATGATGGTTGTCAATGACACTTATAGGATTGACGCTTTCGTTGACTGAAATTTGTGCTGTGTTTGATAGAACTAAATCAAGTATCCGGTTATTAGTATTGACAACGGAGTTGAATTGCTTTAGTTCGCATTCTTCCATGAAGTCAATAAAGCTAGAACCTAAGTTGCAGTTACTGGTGGGGTGTAAGCATTCTAGTTCTGGAACTTTTGACCATTGTAGTGTACTCAAATTGAAGTCCCCTATTAGTAAGATTTTATCAACTTCGCTAATCGATTTAGATGTTTTAATCAAAAAATTATTAAATGAAGCAGTTTTGAGGGGGGGGGGGGGGGTGGCAAATATACATATTTGCCACCCCCAAACACAAATGCACAAATGACTAGGTGATTTATTTCATCTTGTTTGGTACCTAATTCAATTTTAACCCATAAGTCTTCGTAAGTGCTTTCCCAGGTATTGACACGGCATGATTTTAAGTTATTTTTTACAGCGATCAAAACTCCTCCTCCATTTTTTGTTTTGTTTATATCTGTTTGATTCCTATCCCTACGATAAATTGTGTAGCGGCTATCGATAAATTCACCATCAAATACCCCATCGTTAAGCCAGGTCTCAGTCAGTCAGTCAGGTCAAAGTCAGTTGATAAAATATTTAGTTTCACTTCTTGTGTTTTGCTACGGATTCCCCTAACATTTTGATAGTATATTCTTAAATTATCGTATGTTAACAGAATAAATATTAGAGACTAAGCATATAAAGATAAATGTAATCTAGGAAGTTATATTTATTGATCTTAAATTGTTTACTGTGGGCATGGAGAGAATGTCGGGCAGGGTTGGTGAGTGTTTACTAGTATTAAAAGGCGCCTTTAAACCACACCCAATGGTCACAAGTCCTGGGACTTGCTCGATGTACTTCCTCTACCACAACTACCAGGGTAAAATAGTAAAATTAAGAGTAGTATTGTGTAAGCGATTAGTGAGGTTAAGCATAGCATACCTATTGTAATTGGCAGAGCTGATGACCAAGGTTAGGTCAGTGGTTCTGTCCATATTTTTATTAATGATTCTACATTTTTTACGACATATATAATAATGCTTTTAGGATGTTGTTGGGGCTGCCTCGATTCTGTAGTGCATCGGGCATGTTCGCCGACGCGCGATACTGCTACTAATGACCATACTGCTTTTCTACTGACATTTCATATTATTCTGACATTTTAACAATAGTATTTCGACTTCTTAATTTTATTTTTGTTTTTATATTTTTCCTAATATGGGTGTATGCCTGAAATAAAAGAATTTTTTTTTTATTTTTTTTTTTAATAGTACCTACTTGTAATTATTTCAGGTAATTATAGGTGGTTTTGAGTAAAATAAACAAAATTTCCTCTGACAATATATTTTTTTATTTCAAGTAGGATTCCACATAACAAAAGTATGAAATATCAAACTACTTATATAGTAAATAGTATGCTTGGGATTTCTCTGCGTGATCGAATCACAAATGAGGAGATCCGCAGACAAACCAAAGTCACTGACATAGGTAGCACAGCGAGTCGTGAAGCTGAAGTGGCAATGGGCAGGCCACATAGTTCGAAGAGCCGATGAAATCGCAGTGTTGGTCGAACCCCCACTAGGTGGACCGAGGGCATCAAGCGGGTTGCAGGGAGCCGCTGGACGCTGGCGGCTCGAGACCGTTGAGTTTGAAAGTCCATGCAAGACGGCTATGTCCAGCAGTGGACGTCCATCGGCTGATAATTTTGATTATGATCATGTTCGTCCACATATCTTCAATATTTTTCTAACAACTCCTTCTTGTGAGAAAGAATCTTTTTGATAGAATTGATCTATTGTACTCTTGAACGAATTAAATTTTACTATGATAAATAAAAACAAAAAGTAAATGAAAATATTAGAAAATAGAAACTCAATTATTTTGTAAAATGTCAAAGAATTAACAAAATACGTCTCTCTGTGGTTCTGTCACAGAATTTTCAAAGATCTAATGTAAAATCATAGACAACAATTGCTTGAAACTCCAGTCACCTAGGGGCTCTCCAGTAGTTTGTTTATGAAATGCTTATGAAATGAAAAATTTTAAAGAAAATTTATGAAATGAAGGATGATTCAATAGTCAGCCCCTGGGTGAATACTGAATATTGGTTTGTGGGGGATTGTTCACTTCACGACTATGAATTCCACTGTTAGACCGCATCAGTGATTATTGCTTGAGCATCGGTTTACACCTGAATGTTGATAAATGTTGCACTATCTCCTTTACAAGAAAAAGGACAGTGTCAACTCCTAATTATTATTTATGTGGATAAATTCTCCGCAGAGTTGACGTAGTAAGGGACCTTGGCGTATTGTTGGATAAACAGTTAAATTTTGATTGCACATTAATAAAATTAAAAATAAAGCCTACAAGATGCTTGGATTTGTCCTAAATCCCTTATTTTATTTTATAACTCTCTGGTGAGATCCCATTTGGAACACGCGTCTACCGCTTGGAACCCACAGTATGCCTGTCACGTCGATATGATTGAGGGCATTCAGCGTAAATTTGTGAAATGCATCAATAAAAGATTTGGCCCCTCTGTTACTAGTCTAACTTCATTAGAATTAAGACGACAACATAAGGATCAAATATTTTTATATAAATTAGTTAATGGTATGATCGACTGTCCTTACTTATTAAATAAAATAAAATTTAATGTACCTAAACCATCAATGAGAAAATGTCGGCAGTACAATACATTTTAACTATCACAAGCACATCGCAATTACTGCAAAAAACAAATTCTTGCAGAGATCTAGTGATAAATATAATAAGAAATACCAACATATTGATATATTCTTTTATAAGTACGGAATGATTGCATCTGCACTCAGGAAATGTGATTAATTCGTTTCCTGATTGCAGATGTAAGCCTTACCTTAGACAAATGTATACGAGCCAAAATAAAAACTAAGTGTATCTATTATATTATTATTTATGTACTTTGTAATTATTTCTCAATTTATATGTGAAAACTTCGCTGGCTTAATGTCAACAACTTAATTTTAAGTAATATGTAAAGCTGTTTGTTTTCCTTTAATAAATAAAAAAAAAAATATCGGGGCATCGACTATATTCCACTTCTGATGTCGGCGGAGCATACTAAATACTACTTCTGATAACGGAGAAGCCGTAGTCTAAGAGCAAGTTCTAAGCTTTATATGTCAAGGATGGCAGAAACACAAAGTAATACTATCAATCATCACCGAATCGATCATTTAACTTACTACTACAGTTCTACTCTCTATATTGATCAAGTACAGCGCTGATACTATCACATGTAAACCAGGATTAACTATCGTATGGCAAGGAGTCAGCGACCAGCGGATGTCAGACTTGTAACTGATCCAGTTGGGTTAAAGACGTCTTTTACAGTATACTAATACTCGCCATTCTCAGCTGGTGTTGGCTCCCAGCTAACTAATTAACAATGCAATGGCCTTACTTCTATTAGCTCACCCACTGAAGTTCGGAAACACTATCACTATTTTAACACTGCACCTGTGCACCATTACTATTTAACAAATGGAAGACGACTATCCATTCCAAGACGACTATTCCACTTGATTACACTGAACTGCTCAACGAGCAGGCTACAGACTGGCAGGGCGCCTTCACTCCGTAAAGCGTACCGCCTACGCGCCATTTCAACGCAATACTATTCGTCGGACGAGAGTCACGTGATCAATCTTTCACAATCTTATTTATTTAAACGGTAAATAATTAAATCCTAATTACATGAAAACCTGATTCTAATATTATCACAATAATTAACGTAGATTTAGCTAACCGATCGAATAACTCACTCGCCGACAAATACATAAAGTACTGTTATTGTAGAAAGGTTTAAAGGAAACCAAACAATAATATTAGATACCGGCACTATTCTATTTAGTATCTCACGTGTTGTATGAACAATATATTACCTACCTTATAGAATATCATTTATTTTTTATATCATTAGCTAACAACATTTCTAATATTTTTCCTACTATTAATTGAACAGATTATTGCTACTAACGGGGATGAAATATTATTTATTGTTATTTAAATTACTAACTCAGATCTATGTTACACTGGGTCAATCTATATTGGGGTATTGTATTACAGTGTTTTAGAATTTAAACTATCGTGAGTGTTATTCCTATTAATTGATTATGAAACACGGCTAAAACTCACGTGATATTACGTCGGAGTATGCCCGACTAGTTTCGAACCCATACGGAGCCCTTAGTCATGAGCTGGTTCTTGCATCGCGGCACGATCCAAACAGCGAAGCGGCTGCGCGACGCGCTGCTGCACGCATTGCGCGCGCGGAGATGGGTTGAGTGGTGGGGAGTGAAGGTTCCGTTACACTCTCCGACGGTTCATTAATGTCATCTTTATTAGACTCGTCTTCATGTAAGCAAACCGAAGTAACGCTATCTTGTTCCAAGTTTGTTGTATGTGACAATGAAAGAAATAGCGGTTTCTACGCTGTGGGCAGCAACCATCCATGATCCCGATTAAAATTCGGGTGACGACTAATTTCTATCGCTTCACGTATCTTACGAGGTACTAGAAACTTTTCCCTTGACAATACAGAAGCCTTATCAAAACGGATATAATGAGTCATACCCGAAGCTAGAACATGCTCGGCTATTGCTGAACCGTCCGTGTCCACATTCTGCATGCTACGTATGTGTTCTCTTACTCTTGTGGTAATGTTACGGCGAGTCTCACCGATGTATGATCTACCACAGTCACACGGAATCTTGTACACCCCGGGCACGTTCAGCGGATCCCTATCCTTAGGCGATCACTAATCACGATGTATTACAGTGTGGTGTGCAGCTTCAAAAACAAAGTTTCTTGAAGTAGAACGTGGTCAGAGATCCTTATTAAAAGTTATGTTCTTCAAGCCATACAGATATCCAACCATTGACTTATATAAACATTGTAAGTTACTTACAGTTAGAAAAATTTTTACAGATTGGTTACTTAAACTTAACTATGATCAAGCCGAAAACCTTTTGTATCAAGTATCTATCGTAAGTATAAATCGGAATATAAAAACTTGCACAAACTCGCATGCTCATGTACACATACTCACACACACCACTCAAACACAACACACACAAACCACTCACAAACACAAACACATGCACTGTTGTATATTATTAGTAATTTTGTATTAATGATTATTTATATCAATCAAATGTATATACGGAAGAGCGGGGCCGCCCGTCACAAGCTACAGTAATACTGCAAACTTAATGGGATGGTTCCAATCACAATATTACTGCTATGTTTGAAAATAATCTATACTAATATTATAAAGAGGTAAAGTTTGTAAGTTTGTAAGTTTGTCACATTTTTTAAATGGGGTAATCTTCGGAACTACTGGTCCGATTTCAAAAATTCTTTCACCAGTGGAATGCTACATTATCGGGGAGTGCTATAGGCTATATTTTATATTAGTATGATATATATTCGCAGAGTTAACACAGTTTTTGTCATACAGGTCGGACCGAAAATCCTCTTAAGCAGACTTATTCGCATGCGCTGCCTTAACCATTGTGTAAAATTGAAATTAATGTATGGAGGCTTTATGCAGAAATTCCACTACATGACGTCCCGCGCTTTCAATAACGTAGTTCCCATTCCTGTGTGAATATGGGAATCAAACATAGCCTATGACACTCGCAAATAACGTAGCTTTCTATTGGTAAAACAATCTTTCAAATCGGTCCAGTAGATCCAAAGATTATAAGTTTTGGCATAGAAGTCTCTATTGTCCTTTGTCATCGCACCACGCTCATAGGGCTGGACCGATTTTGCTAAGGGTTGGGGTAAGGTAGGGAAGGTATAGGGTAGAGTAGGGTAGGGTACAGGTAGGTTAGGGGTTGTGTAAGGGTAGGGTAGGGGTAAAGGTAGGGTAGGGGTTGGGTGGGGTAGGGGAGTGTATGCCTAGGTTAGGGGTAGGGTAGGGTTAGGGCCTACCCCTATCCTAGGGGTAGGGAAAGGGAAGATTACGGGTAGGGTAGGGTACGGGTAGGGTAGGGGTAGGATACAGTTAGGATACGGGTAGGGTAGGAGTAGGGTAGAGGTAGGAGATCGATACTGAAGCCTATTTTCTATTTTTTGTCTGTCTGTTTGCCTTTTTTTTGACCAGGCATCACGCTGAAACTACAGAATGAATTCAAATGATACTTAAGACGATTTGAGACCATAATACGTAGAAGGATAATAGGATATTTTTTGTCGCGAAAACAAAATCAGAAATGGGTGAAGTAGGGGTAGAAAGTTTGTACGGAAAATCCTTAATTTTTCTAGGTACATTTGTAAATGTAAAATGATTATATTTATAAATAAATGGTATTGGACTATTTATTAGGTATAAGGTTTAAAACTTGCAAAATAGAATGTGAAATAGGGGTTGAAAGTTGACATCAATTTTTACGCGGACGAAGTCGCGGGCGTCCGCTAGTGTACTAATATGTTGAATCTTTGGAATAAACTATCTATGTTATATTATCAGATGTCAACCTAGGAACTGTTGGATTTGAAGGATGTTTTTGAACGTAAATATTATTAGCTAGAATTTATATGTCTGTCATGTTAGTTTTGATTCAAATTCCTCAATTTTAGATTATTTTAGTTTTATTTACTAAACTACTTATTTTTAGGGTTCAGTTTATGGTATCAATAAGTAACACTTATAGTTTTGCCCTATCCGCTAGTCTGCCTACGGCTTAGCTCAGATACTATTGTTGTAATTTGGCACGGGGGCAGATAGACAATAAAACTTCTTCTTGAGCTTAAATCACATTTATGTAATAATATTTAACATTTATAAGATACAACAATTAATGTAATTTATAATTTGGAGAAAAAATATAAGAGCTACATGGCGATGACTTAAAGGCAAAAAAAAAAGTGAGAGAGTGACGTCTCGACAGAGAGTTGCCAGAGTACAAAAATAAACAGTGTTGTCACATTTAATAGGAGCAATAATTTAGGGCGTACATACACACAATTCAACAACTATTACTATTAGAAATCTCTAATCAATTAAGCATTAATGTGTACTATCAATTTAGACTAACTAACTTACTGTTGTCGTAAATTAAATATTTATTAAGGTGCATATTAAGGTTTCAGCATTAACACGAGTCTCTTCACAGAATGAGAGGGAATTATTATTAAGGTTTACCGTACTAATTTAATTTACGGAACCCTACACTAAGCGAAGCCCAATAGGCCGGTTTAAATATTTTTAATAATATTTGGCTTAGTTCAAATATGTTCAATTTCAGTAATTGCAACAATGTTTAAATGCATATTTTGTTTTAAAAAATCAATTATCGATTCTACGTAGGTACTTACTAATTCAAATGTTAAAAATCGAATCGATAATCGAGATATTATGTTGCTGCAACCACTAGCACTAGCCCGTCAACATTTGGCACCTGCCAAAAAGTTGGTTAGTGGTCCGATTAAAATATATTTACATCTAAATTCACAGTTGCATTACATGTGATGTATTACAATAGTAAATATTTTAAATTTTAATTATTTATTAATGTCGGTGTAAATAGTTTTTATTCATGTCATTAATATAATTATCGGTAAGTGGTCATAACAATAATTACGTATTAAAAGTTGAATGTTCATAAAATGGCGTCTTGGTAAACATCAGCTGAGAAGGACCAACATAGAACACCTTTAAATTTTTAACCGACTTCAAAAAGGAGGAGGTTCTCAATTCAATTTTTTTTTTTTTTTTTATTATGTATGTACACCGATTACTCAAAGACGCCTGGACCGATTTCAAAAATTATTTTTTTGTTTGAAACGGTATAGTCGCCATTTGGTCCCATTGCCATCATGTCAAGATCTGATGATGGAATCCTGGAGAAATTGAGGGGAACTTTCGAAAATGATATGGGTGTCTAGTGTGTTCGTAAACTTTTCCATTTAGCACTTTTTAACCAACTTCCAAAAAGGAGGAGGTTCTACGTTCGACTGTATGTATGTTTTTTTTTTTTTATGTATGTCCAGCGATAATTCCGTCATTTGTGGACCGATTTTGAAAATTCTTTTTTTATTTTGAAGGGTTTGATTCCAGGGTGGTCCCATTTTTTTCATGTCAGGATCTGATGATGGCATCCTGGAGAAATCGAGGGGAACTTTCGAAAATTGTAGGGACGGCTAGTGCGTTTGTTAGTATTTCCATAAGGTATTTTAAACCACTACAATTTTATGAAGGTCTGGAGTTGGTCTGATGATGGAGCCAAAACACAGACGATGGAACTCGTCAACGATTTACAGCAGGTACCTTTTGTTTGGGCTTGATTTATTTGTATTGATGAGAACTTTCCACCTAGATGGGTTGTGACTGTATTAAGGGTCTGATGATGAAGACGAAGGACAGTTAAGAGAACTCCTCAACGGTTCACAGTAGCTACCTTGTGTTTGGACTTGATAAATTTGTATTGATGACAACTTTCCACCTGGATAGGTTGTGACTGTATTAGGGGTCTGGTGACGAAGATGAAGGAGAGTTAAGGGAACTCCTCGACGGTTCACAGTAGCTACCTTGTGTTTGGACTTGATAAATTTTATATTGATGAGAACTTTCCAACCATATGGATTGTGACTGCATAGGGGGTCTGGTGATGAAGACGGAGGACAGTCACCTTTCACGTTTTTCTGAATATTCATATTACGTGTGGATAAAGGGGGAGTAAAATTTTGTATATGAGTTAAGGTAGTATTTTTAAAATTGGGATTGTAGGACTTAAATACTTATTATAAAAAAATAACGTTTCAACTAATTGCTTATTAATTTTTGTTCACACTCAGTAGGTGTGCTAACACTAAAAATTAAAAAATAAAAATTTTAATAAAAAAAAATTTAACCGACTTCCAACTCAAAAATTAATCTAAACTAAAAAGCAAAAAATAACATCTTACCTATGTGCTACCTTCTGATCAGTTTGAAGGCGGTGCCAATCTAGTGTCATGTTTTAATTAAAGCCGTTTCTGAAAGAACCACAGAAATTTTGTAATTTAAACGGCTTAAATTAAAACATCACTGGCTTGGCACCGCCTTCAAACTGATCAGAAGGTAGCACATAGGTAAGATGTTATTTTTTGCTTTTTAGTTTAGGTTAATTTTTGAGTTGGAAGTCGGTTGAATTTTTTTTTATTAAAATTTTAAGCACTACAATTTTATGAAGGTTTAAAATCGATCTGACGATGGAGCCATAAAACAGACGAGGGAACTCCTCGGCGATTTACAGCAGTTACCTTGTGTTTGGGCTTGATTAATTTGTATTAATGAGAACTTTCTACATAGATAGGTTGTAACTGTCATTTACAGGGGTTTGATGATGAAGACCAAGGACAATTAAGGGAACTCCTTAACAGTTTACAGTAACTACCTTGTGTTTGGCCTTGATTAATTCGTATTGCTAAGAACTTTCTACCTAGATGAGTTGTGTCTGTTATTAGAGGTCTGATGATGAAGACCAAGGTCAATTAAGGGAACCCCTTAACGGTTTACGGTAGCTACCTTGTGCTTGGGCTTGATTAATTTGTATTTCTGAGAATTTTGTACCAAGAAGGATTGTGACTGTCATTATTGGTCTGATGTATTCGTTTGAGATGAAATTTTACACTAGAAATGGAAAAATAATAAAAATTTTAATAAAAAAATACAACCGACTTCAAAACCTAAAAACGTACCCACTAAACTAAAAGCGAAAAATAACATCATAATATGTTCTACCTGTTGATCAGTATGAAGGCGGTGCTTAGCCGGTGCTGTCTTAATTTAAGCCATTTCTGACAGGAGAACATGAAACAACACTGTTTGCAAAATCTAAATCTATAAGATATTCTCACATGGCTTGAATTAATACATTCTACCCGCACCGTCGTACGATTAACATTGTTTTCACAGTTGCTCCGTATTTATTTATTCTATATAAATAAAGGAAATCACCGAAATAAAGGATGCTATTTGTTTCATCAATAACCAATATGAAGACTTTAAAACGGAATTACAAGGAAAGATTACACAAGTAAATATACTCAAAGAGGAAAATGAAAACCTGAAATCTACTGTAAAGGAACTCAACAACCGACTTAATGTAATCGAGCAGCACTCGCGTATGTGCAATCTCGAAATTCAATGCCTACCAGAACATAAAACCGAAAATTTACCTAGCATCATTGCGCAAATAGGCAAGGTAACGGGAAACAGTATTTCAGACATGGATATACATAAGTGCACAAGAATTGCCAAAATAAACCCAGATAATGGACGCCGACGATCAGTGGTTGTAAAGTTCTCTAGTCCGCGTACTCGTGATACATTTCTTGCTGGAGTAATTAAATTTAATAAAAAGCACAAAGATGACAAACTTAATACTAGCCATATTGGAATAGGAGGAGACAATGTATCTGAACATATTGTGGTGCGAGGTATTGAACAACTGGAGCAATTAACTTCCTAGATTACATTTATCTTTATATGCTTAGTCTCTAATATTTATTCTGTTAACATACGATAATTTAAGAATATACTATCAAAATGTTAGGGGAATCCGTAGCAAAACACAAGAAGTGAAACTAAATATTTTATCAACTGACTTTGACCTGACTGACTGACTGAGACCTGGCTTAACGATGGGGTATTTGATGGTGAATTTATCGATAGCCGCTACACAATTTATCGTAGGGATAGGAATCAAACAGATATAAACAAAACAAAAAATGGAGGAGGAGTTTTGATCGCTGTAAAAAATAACTTAAAATCATGCCGTGTCAATACCTGGGAAAGCACTTACGAAGACTTATGGGTTAAAATTGAATTAGGTACCAAACAAGATGAAATAAATCACCTAGTCATTTGTGCATTTGTGTTTGGGGGTGGCAAATATGTATATTTGCCACCCCCCCCCCCCCTCAAAACTGCTTCATTTAATAATTTTTTGATTAAAACATCTAAATCGATTAGCGAAGTTGATAAAATCTTACTAATAGGGGACTTCAATTTGAGTACACTACAATGGTCAAAAGTTCCAGAACTAGAATGCTTACACCCCACCAGTAACTGCAACTTAGGTTCTAGCTTTATTGACTTCATGGAAGAATGCGAACTAAAGCAATTCAACTCCGTTGTCAATACTAATAACCGGATACTTGATTTAGTTCTATCAAACACAGCACAAATTTCAGTCAACGAAAGCGTCAATCCTATAAGTGTCATTGACAACCATCATCCTCCACTATATATAAAGTTCAAATTGGATACTGGTACAAGTATAAAGGAAAAGTCTGCTGAAAGGTTTAACTTCTTTAAGGCCAATTACAACGCTATAATAAAGGATTTAGATGATACACCGTGGCTAGATATATTCCAAAACATAAATGATGTCAATACCATGCTTACTATTTTCTACGACAAATTAAACTCAATTATTGAAAATCATGTTCCGAAAACCAGACCTAAAAATCATAAATTTCCGTTTTGGTATAGTTATAAATTAATCTCTTTGTTAAACCTAAAAATAAATTTAGAATTAAAGCTAAAATTTTTAAAAATCCTTTAGATAAATTGAAGTTCGAAACGTACAGATCAGAATGTAATAATTTAATTCAAAAATGTTATGTTGCTTATATCAACTCAATTGAAAGTAACTTATCGAAAAATTCCAAATACTTCTGGACACATCTTAAAAATATAAAAAAGACGCCAAATACGTATCCAGCTGATATGGTTCTCAACGGTAAGAAGGCAACAGATGGCTTAAGTGTATGCAATCTCTTTTCTGAATTTTTCGCCTCCGTCTTCAACAACATTGACGTTACTGAAGATTATTTTTATCCAGTGGATCAGATAAATAACAATTATCTATGTTCTATAACTTTCTCACGTAGGGAAGTTATTCAAAAACTAAAAAGACTCTTATATTAAGAAGGGTGCTGGTCCTGACAACCTACCCCTTTTATTTGTTAATAGATGCGCTGTCCCTTTAGCACTACCTGTTTGTTTAATCTTTAACAAATCTCTTCAAACAGGTTGTTTTCCCGATTTGTGGAAATGCGCAAGGATTGTGCCTATTTACAAAAAAGGTGGCCGCGAAATTATCACTAACTATAGACCCATTTTTATTCTATCAGTGCTGCCGAAAGTCTTTGAATCCCATATACATCCTGTACTGTCTCGTCACGTACAGCACACTCTTTCTGATGCTCAGCACGGTTTTGTTACTGCCCGATCCACTGTTACAAACCTATCAAATTTTGCAACCTTCATTATAGATCTAGTTGACTCTCGCCAACAAGTAGATGCCATCTACACCGACTTCTCCAAGGCATTCGACAAGGTCAATCACAAACTGTTGGTTGTAAAACTTTCATCCTTTGGCGTGGGTGGATCGCTTCTTTCGTGGCTCTCTTCCTATCTATGTGATAGGCATTCTTTCGTGGCAGTTAAAGGTCATACATCCAAAACTTACAAAGCACCCTCGGGAGTTCCCCAGGGTTCAATCATTAGACAATTAGGCCCCAGTTCATTATATGAAGACCGGATGGTGAACGATGAACTTAAATCAGTCATGAAGATTGCGTATTGTTTATGCAAAACGATAGTGAAACTATATTTATAAAATTATCAAATTTACGTCAAACTCCAAAATAATGCATATATTTTGACAAAGTTTTAATTCTTTTACTTAAAACATTAAAGAAGCATTAATTTTTACGAAAAATATCTACTATTGAAGAAAATAGCGTGAGAAAATGGTACATGCAACTCAAGTAACAAAACGCAATTAACGAATTTAACCAAGGGCTATTTGGACTATTTGGTTATCTCCCTGTTGTCTGTGTTGGCTAGTGTCAAAATAACGTGGGATCCTATTAGTCTGTGTTGAAACATAGCATATTAATAACCTGTGGATTAGAAATTTTAATTTATCAAAACAAAACAAAACAATATTTTTATTTTTCAGGTTATAGAGATTATTTAAAAATTGAGCAAAGTTTTACTAATTTTTAGTGGTCTTAGGAGCAAAGTTTACTTCGTTTGTGTTATTGTTACTCAAAAATATAAAAGTAAACAAAAAAGAAATCTACCTTTAAATATTTTTCCCGATGTCCATTTCTTAAGGAGTTTCTCATTAAAACAACCCTTAACTCAGTATCCACGCCCAGGGCAGAGCTAGGGTGGTTAGCGTAACTACAAGTGGTTAACTTACAGTTAGCCAACTGAAGAACAATGGCCGATTAATGAGTGGTCGCGCTACTTATCTACTACATGTCCCTGCTGCTAGTTATAGCAGTAATTTCTTTGTTGTTAAGTATTTAGCATATCCTGGCTGCGCAAAAGGAGAGGTTGGGCATTTCCTCTGTCTTATAAAAAAGCCTGCATGTTATTTTTATCCCAGTGTTAATATCCAAGTCTCTTAAGAGTCAGCACTAATATACATAGGTTTACCTAAGTGTGTGATGAGTGACTTCAAAAGCAGACTTATTATTAAAGGATTTGAACAGTTCTTTAGGGTGTTTTATTCCTGGATTGCTTCACCAGCCAACAACAGTGTCATAATAACAATGGGTTCGCAGAGTTAGTTTATCTAGGCATTTAGATATACCATTCAAAATTCTCTACTGAGAGCAAAATGTTACCCTTTTATTTTATTTTTTTATTTTTTACAAGTTAGGCTGACAATCCACAACCCTTTCAGTTGCTACACGTCATCACACCAGAATGCTAAATCTCTTGGCCGTATGTCTCAATCGGTCCAGCCGGGGATCAAACACAGGACCTCCGGCACATTAATTATCATTAACATCAGTGATATACCTATTATACATTATCACCATAATATTACCAATCCACATTGGAGCAGGTTTTTTTTTTATTCTTTACAAGTTAGCCCTTGACCACAATCTCACCTGATGGTAAGTGATGATGTAATCTAAGATGGTAACAGGCTAACTTGTTAGGAGTAGGAAGACAATCCACACCCCTTTCGGTTTCTACATCGTACCAGAATGCTAAATCACTTGGCGGTACGTCTTTGCCGGTAGGGTGGTAATTGGCCGAAGCCTCTCACCAGCCAGACCTAAACCAATTGAGAAAACCTCAATCGGCCCAGCTGGGGATCGAACCCAGGACACCACTGCTAATGTTTTCCTCTCAAAGATTCTATCTAACTTTTAGTATGAAATACTAAATTTTTTTTTTAATTTCAGACTAAATTGATTACTATGAACAGACCATTACGATGAACCACTGATATTGACACAGAGACATGAAGATGAGTGCTTTGACAACAAGACCGACTAACTGAGCCAGCTTAAGAATTATGTGGTGTGTGTGTGTGTAATCCCAGGAGCTCTCTATGTCAGCCATCCATCTATATTCTTACTCATTTTGGTTAATTATAAAATAAATTTGATTATTTAGTATGTAACTTCATTGTACCTATCCTGTGATTGACTGAAGCTGTTAGAAAGGTAGCATCTGTAATAATTTATTTAAAGTAAAACATATTTAAAAAATAAATATGTTTTAACATTTAAGTATGGCCAATATGTTGTAAAGTACAGTGGGCAGGGCTGAACCCATGATCCCTCAGTGTCGAGTCTGACCCCTTTATGGTGTAGCTAGTTAGGCTTCAGCAGATTTATATTCTAATTTGGTAATACTTTTTTCTGATTTAAGAAAATATACTAATCATCAAAACAGTGTCTGCAAGTACTGTACAGGCCGACTGTTTGGATGAGAAGTATATATTTGATTGTTTTTAAGCTTTGTGGTTTCAGGGTTTAAAAAATGTCTAACTGAAAGTCTATGTCTACTGTATTTATTATTATTGTTATAATAAATAAACTTAAAAAAAACTTTTTTTTATAAACTTCCAACCCCTATTTCACCCTCAGAGGAGTCATTTTCATAATTCTTAGAATTATGAAAATGACACGATTAGTAGTCTAGATACTGTAATAAAAAAAGATACAGTTTGTGACATTGTAGGGGTAAGCACCTACTGAACCAATTTTTAACCGACTTCAAAAAGGAGGAGGTTCTCAATTCGGTCGGTATTTTTTTTTTCTTATGTATGTACAACGATTACTCAAAGACGCCTGGACCGATTCCAAAAATTCTTTTTTTGTTTGAAACGGTATAGTCCCCATTTGGTCCCATTGCCATCATGTCAAGATCTGATGATGGAATCCTGGAGAAATTGAGGGGAACTTTCGAAAATTATATGGGTGTCTAGTGTGTTCATAAACTTTTCCATTTAGTACTTTTAAGCACTACAATTTCATGAAGGTTTAAAGTCGATCTGATGATGGAACCATAAAACAGACGAGGAAACTCCTCGGGGATTTACAGCAGTTACCTTGTGTTTTGGCTTGATTAATTTGTATTAATGAGAACTTTCCACATAGATAGGTTGTGACTGTCATTTAGGGGTTTGGTGATGAAGACCAAGGACAATTAAGGGAACTCCTTAACAGTTTACAGTAACTACCTTGTGTTTGGCCTTGATTAATTCGTATTGCTGAGAACTTTCTACCTATATGAGTTGTGTCTGTTATTAGGGGTCTGATGATGAATACCAAGGTCAATTAAGGGAACTCCTTAACGGTTTACGGTAGCTACCTTGTGCTTGGGCTTGATTAATTTGTATTGCTGAGAATTTTGTACCAAAATGGGTTGTGACTGTCATTAGGGGTCTGATATATTCATTTGAGATGAAATTTTACACTAAAAATGGAAAAATAATAAAAATTTTAATAAAAAAAATACAACCGACTTCAAAACCTAAAAACGAACCCACTAAACTAAAAAGTGAAAAATAACATCATAATATGTTCTACCTGCTGATCAGTATGAAGGCGGTGCTTAGCCGGTGTTGTCTTAATTTAAGCCATTTCTGACAGGACCACATGAAACAACACTGTCTGCAAAATCTACATCTACAAGATATTCTCACATGGCTTGAATTAATACATCACCGGCTTAGCACCGCCTTTATACTGATCAGCGGGTAGAACATATTATGATGTTATTTTTCACTTTTTAGTTTAGTGGCTTCGTTTTTAGGTTTTGAAGTCGGTTGTATTTTTTTTATTAAAATTTTTATTATGAAGATTATTTTACCAATAAAAATCCACATTTGAGTATTATACGCCATGTATTCCATTCCACGGGAACAGGAATTATGTGGGTGAAACTGCAGGGGGGCAAACATACACAGGTATTATACAGAGTTATTCAAAATATATTGAATTCAAAAATGTATTTTTTACAACTACACTTTCTTGAATAATTTATTAATAGTAAAATGTTAAACTGAAAGCTTTAGTTTAGAAAAATACTACAACAAAACAAACTACGCAAAGTAAGTATTCTTTTATTTTCAAATATCAAAGACCAAATCAAATATTTTCAAATCATTAATGTGTGTATTATCAAAATATTTGCATTTCACAATCTATGCAAATATTTTGATAATACACACATGTATGATTTGACCAGATAACAGGGTCATCAGTACAATGTCCTATCAGCTTTTCTTCAGCAAAGCCTTTGCCATCTTTTCTTCAGCACACCAATATGTTATTCCACTGTATTGCAGGTGCTATTTGCAATATTGGAGTCTGCAGTTATAGGGCATATTCCAAATCTCCTGTAAAGCACAATTGTTAATATTGAGCATATTATAAAATACACATATCACTATTTAGTCTCAATGTAAGTTTAGTTTGTGTACTAAGATAATATAGCGGACAGACAAGCTTCGCTTTGACTCATTCCCTATTCCTATCCTATTCTACTCCCACCCATTGGCTTATCTAGTATTATTTCCTATTCCTATTTGGTAGCTCAGAATCCTAGGATTCCTAGGGTGGGCATGCACCAATGGAAAATGTAAATGTACCTATGAGCGATAACGAAAGAGTTCGTTCACCATAATCATACTTTTAAAAATGAAATTCGATTCCATTTTGCTTAATAGCCAGCAAACTTAAGTAAACTTAACTAAACCACACACTTAAGCCCTGGAACACAGATCGAAACACATTGGATACAACAACATGCAAGATGTCGCAGAAATCTACAACATGATAAGGGTATTAAATATCGTAGGTAGTGAGTATAAGTCGCTGTATAGACTTATCGTCTCTTTGTCTGGTACGTCCAAAGGAAGTGTGTGTAAGACATTGGATGCTGGAAGAAAGATGCTGTTTGATCCCCAGTTCATGGAGGAGTGAGATGTTGTTTCGAAACTGTGTCCAGGATATGCAAGCATTGTTTTCCAACACCACATTTCTAGAGCGTGTATCTTCTTTTTCTCACTTTCTCTCAGAGTCCAAGTCTCAGCATCCTATATAAATCGATTAATAGCACTCAATTAACTTCATTGTTTTGACTTTATAGGTTCATTGCAAAGAATATATTATTTACTACTCTTTCTAAGAGAGTTCATTGTTTACAAACAAAACACTAAACACTTCGCCAAGTTTCGCCCTAAAAATGCTAACTGTGGACGGGGAGACTGAATTGAGAGATTTAGAATGGAAAAAAATATTAATTTTAGATATTTAATAAAATATAAATTATTAATTTGGAATTTTGGACATCCACAATTTGTCCGTTTTACGATCAAAGGTGACTCAAGACCCATCGTAAGTTTTTGACATAAGCCATGAACATATAACTTTACACAATTCGAAGACAATCGCAAATAACTGTCAAATCATATCAAATCATTCACTCTTCGTATAAAAATAACGATCTAATCGTAATGAACTAACTATGCCCAACCGATGGCTTTCCATTGGCTTACACAATCCGAAGTAGCCGTTTGACAAGTAAAAACGTACGATTTCAACTGTCAAAATCAATCGTTTGCGTTAGACAATTAGGAGGGGCCTAATTGTCTAACGGAGTTCATTGATCGTAAAGTTCATACGATCGGCTACGATCAACGATCAATCGTAACTTTACATTGGTATTGTCTAATTTAGTTCATTATATGAAGACCGGATGGTGAACGATGAACTGAAATCATTCATGAAGATTGCGTATTGTTTATGCAAAACGATAGTGAAACTATCGTTAATAATATTATCAAATTTAAGTCAAACTCCATAATAATGCATATATTTTAACAAAGTTTTATGTCTTTTATTTAAAACATTAAAGAAGCATTAAATTTCACGAAAAATATCTACTATTGAAGAAAATAGCGTGAGAAAATGGTACATGCAACTCGAGTAACAAAACGCAATTAACGAATTTAACCAAGGGCTATTTGGACTATTTGGTAATCTCCCTGTTGTCTGTGTAGGCTAGTGTCAAAATAACGGGGTATCCTATTAGTCTGTGGTGAAACATAGCATATTAATAACCTGTGTATTAGAAATTTT
The DNA here is from genome assembly GCF_947172395.1 of Bicyclus anynana. NCBI lineage: Eukaryota > Metazoa > Arthropoda > Insecta > Lepidoptera > Nymphalidae > Bicyclus > Bicyclus anynana. Next base: position 21,974 of record NW_026441280.1, read on the forward strand.
AATTTAACAAAACAAAACAATATTTTTATTTTTCAGGTTTTAAAGAGAATTTAGAAATTGAGCAAAGTTTTACTAAATTATAGTGATCTTAGGAGCAAAGTTTACTTCGTTTATGTTATTGTTAATCAAAAATATAAAAGAAAACTACCTCTATCTAATTTTGTCGATGTCCATTTCCTAAGAAGTTTCTCATTAAAACAACCCTTAACTCAGGCAAGGCAGGGCTAAGGTGGTTAGCGTAACTACAAGTGGTTAACTTACAGTTAGCCAACTGAAGAACAATCAACAATGCCCGATTAATAAGTGATCGCGCTGCTTGTCTACTACATGTCCCTGCACTAGTTATAGCAGTAATTTCTTTGTTGGGAAGTATTTAGCACATCCGGGCTGCGCAAAAGGAGAGGGTGGGCATTTCCTCTGTCTCTTAGAAAAGTCCGCATGTTATTTTTATCCCAGTGTCTAAGTATCAGTATCCTAAGTCTCGTATGAATCGGCACTAATATACATAGGTTTACCTAAGTGTGTGATGAGTGACTTCACAAACAGACTTATTATTAAAGGATTTGAACAGTTCTCTAGCTCTTTAAGGTGTTTTATTCCTTCACCAGCCAACAACAGTGTCATAATTACAATGGGTTCGCAGAGTTAGTTTATCTAGGCATTTAGATATACCATTCAAAATCCTCTACTGAGAGCAAAATGTTACTGTTTTATTTTATTTTTTATTCTTTACAAGTTAAACTGAAAATCCACAACCCTTTCAGTTGCTACACGTCATCACACCGGAATGCTAAATCGCTTGGCCGTATGTCTCAATCGGTCCAGCCGGGGATCAAACACAGGACCTTCGGAACATTAATTATCATTAACATCTGATAGTGGTATATTAACACCATAACTACCAATCCACATTGGAGCAGGTTTTGTTTTTATTCTTTACAAGTTAGCCCTTGACTACAATCTCACCTGATGGTAAGTGATGATGTAATCTAAGATGGTAACGGGCTAACTTGTTAGGAGTAGTAAGACTATCCACACCCCTTTTGGTTTCTACATGGCATCATACCGGAATGCTAAATCGCTTAGTGGTAGGTCTTTGCCAGTAAGGTGGTAACTGGCCGAAGCCTCCCACCAGCCAGACCTAGACCAATTGAGAAAACCTCAATCGGCCCAGCCAGGGATCAAACCCAGGACACCACTGCTAATGTTTTCCTCTCAAAGATTCTATCTAACTTTTAGTATGAAATATTAATTTTTTTTTTTAATTTCAGACTAAATTGATTATTATGAACAGACCATTATGATGAACCACTGATATTGACTCAGAGACATGAAGATGAGTGCTTTGACAACAAGACTGACTAGCTGAGCCAGCTTAAGAATTATGTGGTGTGTGTGTGTCTAATTCCAGGAGCTCTCTATTGTTACGAGGGCCTACGAGTTCCATCTAACAAACTATAAATATACTAAACTATCTATATGTTATTATAAACATTGTCTGTTATTTGCTGATAATAATTCTTCAATGTCATGATTACAGTTTTTCGTTTATAAGATACTGATTTGACTAAACCTAAAGATTCTATCTTTAGCTTTATTATTTAAACTCAGATTAAAGTAAACTATTTACATTTTATAATTAATTTAAATATTATAATGATATTAATTTCATAATGTTAGACTAAGCCGTAAAACTGTTTAATTAAAAAGTAGTTGTAAGATACAGAAACCATTTTGAATTGTAAAACTGTTTGAGTCATAGTCGGTAATTATTTTGTCGTCTGGTGGTCAGTCGAGCGCGATCTTTGTTGGTGATAATACACTTTGTTGGGACTATACGAAGATTTTCATTGCTGAATACACATTCCTGACGTCACGCTGCCCGTCTCAGTAATATTTCAGAAGTGGTATGCAAATGGACTCAATTCTCGGACCATACAATAAGGGACACGGAAAAAGAAGGCGAAGCCATACTGATGTATCGACCGACGAAGAAGTACCTACCCGACGAAAATTAACATTTTTTTTTACACCCTGAAGAAATATATTTGCCGAAGAAACGAAGAGTTAACCACCTGGAGGCCGATATTGTACCTAAATTTGACCCAGAGAAGAAAAATACGAACGTGATGGACTGGTTTAATAAAATTTACCAGCTGGGTGATATGTATACATGGAAGGAAAGAGATCGCATTTTCGTCATGCAAGTTCATCTCCGCGGCGTTGCCGGTCACGAAGCCCGAGACTGCCGCCGCTGCGAAGTCTGCCTCCGCGTTGGCCACAAGGCTGCCACTTGCTGGTTTGCTGCCGGCGCTGCTGGGAGTACGGTGTCCGGAGAGGAGCACTCTGCGTAAACTTCACGAAACGTTATCCGGGTACGTAATGTTACATTTAACACATTCGATATTTTATCTGATTTGTATAAAGAACGTATCTTTATTGACGGAGTGCTTACATTGACACAGGAAGTAAAGTTAATATTATAGCACTAGAAATAGCTACACATTTAAAAACTTAAAATCTTAACTTCAAATGTATTGATGAAAGGTTTTGGTGGTTTGCAAAATCAATTCTTTGGACACGGTGCATATCCATGTAGATATAGACGACATATATATAAACAGTAATGCTGAAATAACCAATACAAATTGAAGACTTAAACATTGTAATAGGTCAACCAATTATAAATCATCCGAACTTGACATTAGCACAGTAGATATAACAAGCAGTATAATAACTCTGCCGTATTTTTGAAATAAATACCTACAGCCGCGCGCTCCGTAAACATGTGATAGGGCTGCCCGCCTCCAGCATTTTAATTACATTTGCCAACTTTGTGTTTCCATTTAGTTATGTGATTGTAAATATACTTTTTTTTAAATAAACAAATAAAATAACTTAGTAAATTGTAGTAAAATAGGAAGTGATCAATAAAATGCGTGTTGTTCTTTGATTGGTAGCTTTAAATAAGGCTGATACTAATCAATGATCTTGAAGGACCTTCATATATTTATTTTGGTGATGCCATCTAGGTATTACCACCACACTAGGTGACCAAATAATAAAAAAGTGCGTAAAGTGCCTCGGGCCACGCGCAGAGTAGGGTTTCGTAGATAATGTTAGCACTTCAATCCCTTATGTAATGCACAAAAATACCGATAACGATACCCCCACACTATAGAATAGACGATAAAAAAATCGATCCTGACTTGGCATGTAGGGAAGGAACTACAAAAAACAAATTGAGACTGACCGGGTTCGCTAGTAGTTTAATAAAAAAATCTGGATAGGTATATTAATATCAGCTGGCTCTTTACTCTTTTTATTCAAATACATTAAAGTATGAGCAACACATTAATGTTGTTAAATTCAAACAACTTCTTTACGTAACTTCTTTATTACATTAAAATACAGGTATACAAAACATACATGTCATAAGATTTAAATCTATGTATTACATAATAATCAAAGAAAACAACCTAAATGAAGAAGTTAATAAATAATTATTTAATATTTATTACCGTTCACGTCTTTTACCTATTTACACAATTTTATCATTTAAGCATTTATTTATATATATATTTTTTTAAAATTATGCCTTTAGAATACAAAGTATTAATCAAACTTTATAAAAATAATAACTTTTTTTCCTAGTCGTCATAATTAAAAAATCCAATACACTGCGTTCGTAACCGCGGCACAGTCGCAACGATCTTCACCCCACGATCATCCCACGTACGAGGTGCGTAGGTATAGCTCACGTTTCGACCTTTAGTATGAAGTCCAACTACTGGTTACACTGTGACATTAGTTACTAATTCCAAAATAGTCTACCCACGATTTAATAAATCGTTAATCGTTAATCGTTAAACCTAGCGTTATTCAAATGATTTCATAGGGAAGGTTCCTAAGTAATGATTTGGAACTACAGCCAGGTTATACTTGTTTAATTTGTGCATAAGCAAAAAAGTATATCTATAACGCGGTCTATCATTTTCGATTTGGGTAAAGAATCTTATTTTATGTTGTGTGTACGAGTTTATTACAAAAACACCAATTTTGGCTTTTATGTATGACAAAATTCATAAGTACATCAATGCATGTCTGCAATTCTCCTATGCAAAGGGTAATTATGGTAAGCTAGAAAGCGCGTTACACCCTATAGAAAAACTACAAATCCGTATACACACTGTCCATGCCGATCATTTGGAGCCTTTTATCAAAACTCGTACTGATTTTACTTACATTATATTTGTGGTCATAGATTCCTTTACAAAGTTTGTGTTTGCTAAACCTGTCCTAAAACAAAAATATTAGCTGTGTAGAAATCATAAATGGTTTTAAAGAAATACTAACAGTATTTGGAAATCCCTCTAGATTTTATAACTGATCGTGGCGTATCATTCACAATTAGGTATTTTATGGAGTTCGTAACTGAAAAACAAATAAAACAAATGAACAAGTTGAAACAAACCAACCAACAGAAAGTCAAAAGTACTAATAAACTAAATACTACAACAGAAAGCGAATGCATCTGGGATGAAAAATTAGCTGATGTCATTTGGGGTATTATTAATTCCCCACACGCAGTAACTGGATTTTAGTTTAATGTTTGTACATACTAATACTCTTTTAACTACCTACCCTACTACTACTAATAGTGAACACCCAAATTCAATTGATCAGCTAAAATATCGTACAGACAGCAAGCTAAACACTTATCGATTGCCACATGACTATTATGGCTACGATAAATAAACATAAAAGTTGTAAGAAATACAAGGTAGGATTATAGGAATAAGAATAGGATTTAGTGCTGTGGAAAGTCTATCTAATGATCACAAAACGCGAGTTACTAAAAAGATAGGAAGTTAAATACATGAAACCTTATAAAGTATCTAAGGCTAACCACTCTTTTACGATTATACTATTACGATTAATAGCATAAAAGGTATTAAACGATTTAAAAAATGTAATGCCATCGTTCCTAGAGATGCTTTTGCGACCAATGATATTAAATACTGTTAGATGTGCTACTAGCACATGAAAAATGAGGCGCTCAAAAGAGGAAATTTATAGTCAACTCAATGTTAGTTGTGGTCAACAACGAACGTTATTTAAAGAAATAATACCTAAATATCGTCTACAATGACTAGTTGTGTGTTCAGGAAGTGTAAAAACGATATATTCGTAAATATATAATGGAATTAAAGACAATATTGTGCATGTGTGCGCTCAGTGTTGTAGCCTATTATTCGGTTCTCTTTTACAGTGATTTTGTAGTGACGTAACCGATCTATAGTATAAAATTATTGTTTGCGGCCACATAAATCATCTGTCTCCGATAGCTCCTCCGCTACCGACAGCAAAGTTGAGTTACCGAGATAATCTCATTGGAGAGATAAGAGTAAATACTCAATAGATTGCAGTTCAATAATTCGTGTTAATAAAAACAGTGTTATTATTTTACAGTTACAAATAAAAACCTTTTAATACAATGTAAGCAATTGTTGATAAACTGAAAACTTACTTTTCAATCTAAATATCTAGTGAACTCTTACATACTGCTTAAAAAATACAAATATCAGACAAACAAATTAATCTGAAAGAAATAATAAATAGAATGCAACTTTAAAATAAAATATAGAGTAATAAAACGAGAACAGTCCACGTGTATAAAATATAACATCTATGTGAATAAAATACAATATCTGTGTGTCTACAATATCTGTGTGTCTACAATAACTGTGTGACGATGATAACTGTGTGACGATGATAACTGTGTGACGATGATAACTGTGTGTCGACGATAACTGTGTGACATCGTGATCTGTGTGTCTTCGGTATCTGTGTGTTTACGATATCTGTGTGTCTACAATGCAGTATCTGTGTGACTAAAAATAAAAATAAAAAAAAAAATCTGTGTGACTATGATATAATATTTAGAAAACATAACTAAATCTGTGTGTTTACAGTGCAGTATCTGTGTGACTATGATATAATATTTAGAAAACATAACTAAATCTGTGTTACTCTAAAATATAATAGCAGCAGCACCTTAGACAAGATCATAAGACCTGCAACCTTAAAATATATTACCTAGTAAATGAAACTAATCTGTGACTTCTAAATAGAACATTTAATAACTAAGCTAGATCTAGGGATGAATAAAAATTAAAGTATAGCCAGGCTCTAATAAAAAAAATGTAACTTAGTCGGTGCATAATTTTGAAGATTCCAGTAGTAGCCACCAACAAAGTTTTTTTTTATATACAAAAGAACATTTACGGTTCTGTTTATTTTACGTTTTTCAGACGCAGAAGAACCCTGATGCGTTGCCAGATCGCCGTGGGACACGGCTAATGCAGGATGGCCGAGTGTTACGAGGGCCTACGAGTTCCATCTAACAAACTATAAATATACTAAACTATCTATATGTTATTATAAACATTGTCTGTTATTTGCTGATAATAATTCTTCAATGTCATGATTACAGTTTTTCGTTTATAAGATACTGATTTGACTAAACCTAAAGATTCTATCTTTAGCTTTATTATTTAAACTCAGATTAAAGTAAACTATTTACATTTTATAATTAATTTAAATATTATAATGATATTAATTTCATAATGTTAGACTAAGCCGTAAAACTGTTTAATTAAAAAGTAGTTGTAAGATACAGAAACCATTTTGAATTGTAAAACTGTTTGAGTCATAGTCGGTAATTATTTTGTCGTCTGGTGGTCAGTCGAGCGCGATCTTTGTTGGTGATAATACACTTTGTTGGGACTATACGAAGATTTTCATTGCTGAATACACATTCCTGACGTCACGCTGCCCGTCTCAGTAATACTATGTCAGCCATCCATCTATATTCTTACTCATTTTTGTTAATTATAAAATAAATTTGATTATTTAGTGTGTAACTTCATTGTACCTATCCTGCTAGCTGTTAGAAAGATAGCATCTGTAATAATTTATTTACACTAAAACATATTTAAAAATAAACATGCTTTAACATTTAAGTATGGCCAATATGTTGTCAAGTACAGTGGGCAGGGCTGAATCCATGATTGATGACTGATCCATGATGATGACTCGTTTTTCTGATTTAAGAAAATATACTAATCATCAAAACAGTGTCTGCAAGTACTGTACAGGCTGACTGTTTGGATGAGAAGTATATATTTGATTATTTTTAAGCTTTGTGGTTTCAGGGTTTAAAAAATGTCTAACTGAAAGTCTATGATTACTGTATTTATTATTATTATAATAAATAAACTTAAAAAAATCTTTTTTTTATAAACTTCCAACCCCTATTTCACCCTCAGAGATGTCATTTTCATAATTCTTAGAATACTAGTAGTCAAGATACTGTAATAAAAAGATACAGTTTGTGAGATTGTAGGGGTAAACACTGGACCTACTGAACCAATGTTGAAGATTATTTTACCAATAAAAATCCACATTTGAGTATTATAGGCCATGTATTCCTTCCCACGGGAACAGGAATTATGTGGGTGAAACTGCAGGGGGGTGAACATACGCAGGTATTATAAATGTATTTTTTACAACTACACTTTTTTGAATAATTTATTTAATTATTGTAATGGTAAAATGGTAAAACTGAAAGCTTTAGTTTTGGAAAAGACTACAAAAAACAAACTCAGCGAAGTAAGTATTCTTTTATTTTCAAATATCAAAGACCAAATCAAATATCATCAGCATTTCACAATCTATGCAAATATTTTGATAATACACACACATTTATGATTTGACCAGATAACAGGGTCATCAGTACAATGTCCTATCAGCTAAAAGCCTTTGCCATCTTTTCTTCAGCACACCAATATGTTAGTTATTCTACTGTGTTGCAGGTGCGTTTTGCAATATTGGAGTCTGCAGTTATAGGGCATATTCCAAATATCCTGTAAAGCAAAATTGTTAATATTGAGCATATTATAAAATACACACATCAACATTTAGTCTCAATGTTAGTGTAGTTTGTGTACTAAGATAATATAGCAGACAGACAAGCTTTGCTTTGACTCATTCCCTATTCCTATCCTATTCTACTCCCACCCATTGGCTTATCTACTATTATTTCCTATTCCTATTTGGTAGCTCAGAATCCTAGGATTCCTAGGGTGGGCATGCACCAATGGAAAATGTAAATGTACCTATGAGCGATGACGAAAGAGTTAGTTCGCCATAATCATAATTTTAAAAATGAAATTCGATTCCTTTTTGCTTAATAACCAGCAAACTTAACTAAACCACACACATAAGCCATGGAACACAGATCCCAACACATTGGATACAACAACATGCAAGATGTCGCAGAAATCTAAAACATGGTATGGTATTAAATATCGTAGGTATTGAGTTTATGTTGCTCTATGGACTCTCTTTCTCTGGTACGTCCAAAGAAAGTGTGTGTAAGAAGACATTGGATGCTGGAAGAAAGATGCTGTTTGATCCCCAATTCTTGGAGGAGTGAGACTGTGTCCAAAAATTCAAAAAATTCAAAATTCAAAATTCATTTATTTCAAGTAGGCTCAGTTTACAAGCACTTTTGACACGTCAGTTGACTATTTGTAAAGATTCTACCACCGGTTCGGAAGGCAGGTTCTGCCGAGAAGATACTGGCAAGAAACTCAACAGTTGCTCTTTTGAAAAAGTCATACAGTATTACAATTTACATTTGATAACAATTAAATTACAATTTCTAATAGTTTTATTTCCTGTGTGAAGGTGGAAGCTGATCCAATGGCCTCCAAGCACCTTTGTCGTTAAGGAACTCATCAATAGTGTAGTAACCTCGACTAAGTAAATGTTTTTTAACACATTGCTTAAAGTTGTGCATTGGCAAGTCCATCACAGTCTTGGGGATCTTGTTATAGAAGAGTACACCCAAACCCACAAAAGAGTTTTTTAACTCTTTGGAGACGATATGCAGTAATAACTAACTTATGCCCGTGTCTAGTAAGACGTGGGTTTAAATCTCCTTTTTGTTTGTACAAATTAATATTTTGTCTTACATAAACTATACTGTTATATATATACTGACAGGCTACTGTTAAAATGTCTATTTCTTAAAACTTTTGACGAAGGGACTCGCGTGATTTTAGTTGATATATTGCTCGAATTGCTCTTTTTTGAAGTACAAATATAGAATGTATATCAGCAGCCTTGCCCCACAACAAAATACCGTAAGACATTACGCTGTGAAAGTACGCAAAATAAACAAGTCTAGCTGTATCAACATCAGTAAACTGTCTTATTTTTCTCACTGCAAAAGCAGCTGAGCTGAGTTTACCTGACAGTTTTTCTATATGAGGATGTTTTTCTATATCCAGGATATGCAAGCATTCTTCTTCAACACATTTCTAGAGCGTGTATATTCTTTTTCTCACTTTCTCTCAGAGTCCAAGTCTCAGCATCCTATATAAATCGATTAATAGCACTCAATTAACTTCATTGTTTTGACTTTATAGGTTCATTGCAAAGAATATATTATTTATTACTCTGTTTAACAGAGTTCATTGTTTACAAACAAAACACTTCGCAAAGTTTCGTCCTAAAAATGCTAACTGTGGACGGGGAGACTGAATTGAGAGATTTAGAATGGAAAAAAATATTAATTTTAGATATTTAATAAAATATGAATTATTATTTTGGAATTTTGGACATCCACAATTTGTCCGTTTTACGATCAAAGGTGACTCAAGACCCATCGTAAGTTTTTGACATAAGCCATGAACATAAAACTTTACACAATTCGAAGACAATCGCAAATAACTGTCAAATCTTAACAAATCATTCACTCTTCGTATAAAAATAACGATTTAATCGTAATGAACTAACTATGCCCAACCGATGGCTTTCCATTGGCTTACACAATCCGAAATAGCCGTTTGACAAGTAAAAACGTACGATTTCAACTGTCAAATTCAATCGTTTGCGTTAGACAATTAGGCCCCAGTTCATTATATGAAGACCGGATGGTGAACGATGAACTTAAATCAGTCATGAAGATTGCGTATTGTTTATGCAAAACGATAGTGAAACTATATTTATAAAATTATCAAATTTACGTCAAACTCCAAAATAATGCATATATTTTGACAAAGTTTTAATTCTTTTACTTAAAACATTAAAGAAGCATTAATTTTTACGAAAAATATCTACTATTGAAGAAAATAGCGTGAGAAAATGGTACATGCAACTCAAGTAACAAAACGCAATTAACGAATTTAACCAAGGGCTATTTGGACTATTTGGTTATCTCCCTGTTGTCTGTGTTGGCTAGTGTCAAAATAACGTGGGATCCTATTAGTCTGTGTTGAAACATAGCATATTAATAACCTGTGGATTAGAAATTTTAATTTATCAAAACAAAACAAAACAATATTTTTATTTTTCAGGTTATAGAGATTATTTAAAAATTGAGCAAAGTTTTACTAATTTTTAGTGGTCTTAGGAGCAAAGTTTACTTCGTTTGTGTTATTGTTACTCAAAAATATAAAAGTAAACAAAAAAGAAATCTACCTTTAAATATTTTTCCCGATGTCCATTTCTTAAGGAGTTTCTCATTAAAACAACCCTTAACTCAGTATCCACGCCCAGGGCAGAGCTAGGGTGGTTAGCGTAACTACAAGTGGTTAACTTACAGTTAGCCAACTGAAGAACAATGGCCGATTAATGAGTGGTCGCGCTACTTATCTACTACATGTCCCTGCTGCTAGTTATAGCAGTAATTTCTTTGTTGTTAAGTATTTAGCATATCCTGGCTGCGCAAAAGGAGAGGTTGGGCATTTCCTCTGTCTTATAAAAAAGCCTGCATGTTATTTTTATCCCAGTGTTAATATCCAAGTCTCTTAAGAGTCAGCACTAATATACATAGGTTTACCTAAGTGTGTGATGAGTGACTTCAAAAGCAGACTTATTATTAAAGGATTTGAACAGTTCTTTAGGGTGTTTTATTCCTGGATTGCTTCACCAGCCAACAACAGTGTCATAATAACAATGGGTTCGCAGAGTTAGTTTATCTAGGCATTTAGATATACCATTCAAAATTCTCTACTGAGAGCAAAATGTTACCCTTTTATTTTATTTTTTTATTTTTTACAAGTTAGGCTGACAATCCACAACCCTTTCAGTTGCTACACGTCATCACACCAGAATGCTAAATCTCTTGGCCGTATGTCTCAATCGGTCCAGCCGGGGATCAAACACAGGACCTCCGGCACATTAATTATCATTAACATCAGTGATATACCTATTATACATTATCACCATAATATTACCAATCCACATTGGAGCAGGTTTTTTTTTTATTCTTTACAAGTTAGCCCTTGACCACAATCTCACCTGATGGTAAGTGATGATGTAATCTAAGATGGTAACAGGCTAACTTGTTAGGAGTAGGAAGACAATCCACACCCCTTTCGGTTTCTACATCGTACCAGAATGCTAAATCACTTGGCGGTACGTCTTTGCCGGTAGGGTGGTAATTGGCCGAAGCCTCTCACCAGCCAGACCTAAACCAATTGAGAAAACCTCAATCGGCCCAGCTGGGGATCGAACCCAGGACACCACTGCTAATGTTTTCCTCTCAAAGATTCTATCTAACTTTTAGTATGAAATACTAAATTTTTTTTTTAATTTCAGACTAAATTGATTACTATGAACAGACCATTACGATGAACCACTGATATTGACACAGAGACATGAAGATGAGTGCTTTGACAACAAGACCGACTAACTGAGCCAGCTTAAGAATTATGTGGTGTGTGTGTGTGTAATCCCAGGAGCTCTCTATGTCAGCCATCCATCTATATTCTTACTCATTTTGGTTAATTATAAAATAAATTTGATTATTTAGTATGTAACTTCATTGTACCTATCCTGTGATTGACTGAAGCTGTTAGAAAGGTAGCATCTGTAATAATTTATTTAAAGTAAAACATATTTAAAAAATAAATATGTTTTAACATTTAAGTATGGCCAATATGTTGTAAAGTACAGTGGGCAGGGCTGAACCCATGATCCCTCAGTGTCGAGTCTGACCCCTTTATGGTGTAGCTAGTTAGGCTTCAGCAGATTTATATTCTAATTTGGTAATACTTTTTTCTGATTTAAGAAAATATACTAATCATCAAAACAGTGTCTGCAAGTACTGTACAGGCCGACTGTTTGGATGAGAAGTATATATTTGATTGTTTTTAAGCTTTGTGGTTTCAGGGTTTAAAAAATGTCTAACTGAAAGTCTATGTCTACTGTATTTATTATTATTGTTATAATAAATAAACTTAAAAAAAACTTTTTTTTATAAACTTCCAACCCCTATTTCACCCTCAGAGGAGTCATTTTCATAATTCTTAGAATTATGAAAATGACACGATTAGTAGTCTAGATACTGTAATAAAAAAAGATACAGTTTGTGACATTGTAGGGGTAAGCACCTACTGAACCAATTTTTAACCGACTTCAAAAAGGAGGAGGTTCTCAATTCGGTCGGTATTTTTTTTTTCTTATGTATGTACAACGATTACTCAAAGACGCCTGGACCGATTCCAAAAATTCTTTTTTGTTTGAAACGGTATAGTCCCCATTTGGTCCCATTGCCATCATGTCAAGATCTGATGATGGAATCCTGGAGAAATTGAGGGGAACTTTCGAAAATTATATGGGTGTCTAGTGTGTTCATAAACTTTTCCATTTAGTACTTTTAAGCACTACAATTTCATGAAGGTTTAAAGTCGATCTGATGATGGAACCATAAAACAGACGAGGAAACTCCTCGGGGATTTACAGCAGTTACCTTGTGTTTTGGCTTGATTAATTTGTATTAATGAGAACTTTCCACATAGATAGGTTGTGACTGTCATTTAGGGGTTTGGTGATGAAGACCAAGGACAATTAAGGGAACTCCTTAACAGTTTACAGTAACTACCTTGTGTTTGGCCTTGATTAATTCGTATTGCTGAGAACTTTCTACCTATATGAGTTGTGTCTGTTATTAGGGGTCTGATGATGAATACCAAGGTCAATTAAGGGAACTCCTTAACGGTTTACGGTAGCTACCTTGTGCTTGGGCTTGATTAATTTGTATTGCTGAGAATTTTGTACCAAAATGGGTTGTGACTGTCATTAGGGGTCTGATATATTCATTTGAGATGAAATTTTACACTAAAAATGGAAAAATAATAAAAATTTTAATAAAAAAAATACAACCGACTTCAAAACCTAAAAACGAACCCACTAAACTAAAAAGTGAAAAATAACATCATAATATGTTCTACCTGCTGATCAGTATGAAGGCGGTGCTTAGCCGGTGTTGTCTTAATTTAAGCCATTTCTGACAGGACCACATGAAACAACACTGTCTGCAAAATCTACATCTACAAGATATTCTCACATGGCTTGAATTAATACATCACCGGCTTAGCACCGCCTTTATACTGATCAGCGGGTAGAACATATTATGATGTTATTTTTCACTTTTTAGTTTAGTGGCTTCGTTTTTAGGTTTTGAAGTCGGTTGTATTTTTTTTATTAAAATTTTTATTATGAAGATTATTTTACCAATAAAAATCCACATTTGAGTATTATACGCCATGTATTCCATTCCACGGGAACAGGAATTATGTGGGTGAAACTGCAGGGGGGCAAACATACACAGGTATTATACAGAGTTATTCAAAATATATTGAATTCAAAAATGTATTTTTTACAACTACACTTTCTTGAATAATTTATTAATAGTAAAATGTTAAACTGAAAGCTTTAGTTTAGAAAAATACTACAACAAAACAAACTACGCAAAGTAAGTATTCTTTTATTTTCAAATATCAAAGACCAAATCAAATATTTTCAAATCATTAATGTGTGTATTATCAAAATATTTGCATTTCACAATCTATGCAAATATTTTGATAATACACACATGTATGATTTGACCAGATAACAGGGTCATCAGTACAATGTCCTATCAGCTTTTCTTCAGCAAAGCCTTTGCCATCTTTTCTTCAGCACACCAATATGTTATTCCACTGTATTGCAGGTGCTATTTGCAATATTGGAGTCTGCAGTTATAGGGCATATTCCAAATCTCCTGTAAAGCACAATTGTTAATATTGAGCATATTATAAAATACACATATCACTATTTAGTCTCAATGTAAGTTTAGTTTGTGTACTAAGATAATATAGCGGACAGACAAGCTTCACTTTGACTCATTCCCTATTCCTATCCTATTCTACTCCCACCCATTGGCTTATCTAGTATTATTTCCTATTCCTATTTGGTAGCTCAGAATCCTAGGATTCCTAGGGTGGGCATGCACCAATGGAAAATGTAAATGTACCTATGAGCGATAACGAAAGAGTTCGTTCACCATAATCATACTTTTAAAAATGAAATTCGATTCCATTTTGCTTAATAGCCAGCAAACTTAAGTAAACTTAACTAAACCACACACTTAAGCCCTGGAACACAGATCGAAACACATTGGATACAACAACATGCAAGATGTCGCAGAAATCTACAACATGATAAGGGTATTAAATATCGTAGGTAGTGAGTATAAGTCGCTGTATAGACTTATCGTCTCTTTGTCTGGTACGTCCAAAGGAAGTGTGTGTAAGACATTGGATGCTGGAAGAAAGATGCTGTTTGATCCCCAGTTCATGGAGGAGTGAGATGTTGTTTCGAAACTGTGTCCAGGATATGCAAGCATTGTTTTCCAACACCACATTTCTAGAGCGTGTATCTTCTTTTTCTCACTTTCTCTCAGAGTCCAAGTCTCAGCATCCTATATAAATCGATTAATAGCACTCAATTAACTTCATTGTTTTGACTTTATAGGTTCATTGCAAAGAATATATTATTTACTACTCTTTCTAAGAGAGTTCATTGTTTACAAACAAAACACTAAACACTTCGCCAAGTTTCGCCCTAAAAATGCTAACTGTGGACGGGGAGACTGAATTGAGAGATTTAGAATGGAAAAAAATATTAATTTTAGATATTTAATAAAATATAAATTATTAATTTGGAATTTTGGACATCCACAATTTGTCCGTTTTACGATCAAAGGTGACTCAAGACCCATCGTAAGTTTTCGACATAAGCCATGAACATATAACTTTACACAATTCGAAGACAATCGCAAATAACTGTCAAATCATATCAAATCATTCACTCTTCGTATAAAAATAACGATCTAATCGTAATGAACTAACTATGCCCAACCGATGGCTTTCCATTGGCTTACACAATCCGAAGTAGCCGTTTGACAAGTAAAAACGTACGATTTCAACTGTCAAAATCAATCGTTTGCGTTAGACAATTAGGAGGGGCCTAATTGTCTAACGGAGTTCATTGATCGTAAAGTTCATACGATCGGCTACGATCAACGATCAATCGTAACTTTACATTGGTATTGTCTAATTTAGTTCATTATATGAAGACCGGATGGTGAACGATGAACTGAAATCATTCATGAAGATTGCGTATTGTTTATGCAAAACGATAGTGAAACTATCGTTAATAATATTGTCAAATTTAAGTCAAACTCCATAATAATGCATATATTTTAACAAAGTTTTATGTCTTTTATTTAAAACATTAAAGAAGCATTAAATTTCACGAAAAATATCTACTATTGAAGAAAATAGCGTGAGAAAATGGTACATGCAACTCGAGTAACAAAACGCAATTAACGAATTTAACCAAGGGCTATTTGGACTATTTGGTAATCTCCCTGTTGTCTGTGTAGGCTAGTGTCAAAATAACGGGGTA
The DNA here is from genome assembly GCF_947172395.1 of Bicyclus anynana. Lineage (NCBI taxonomy): Eukaryota > Metazoa > Arthropoda > Insecta > Lepidoptera > Nymphalidae > Bicyclus > Bicyclus anynana. The sequence goes on from NW_026441280.1 coordinate 37,781, forward strand.
TCCTATTAGTCTGTGGTGAAACATAGCATATTAATAACCTGTGTATTAGAAATTTTATGTATTAGAAACAAAACAAAACAATATTTTTATTTTTCAGGTTTTAAAGAGAATTTAGAAATTGAGCAAAGTTTTACTAAATTATAGTGATCTTAGGAGCAAAGTTTACTTCGTTTATGTTATTGTTAATCAAAAATATAAAAGAAAACTACCTCTATCTAATTTTGTCGATGTCCATTTCCTAAGAAGTTTCTCATTAAAACAACCCTTAACTCAGGCAAGGCAGGGCTAAGGTGGTTAGCGTAACTACAAGTGGTTAACTTACAGTTAGCCAACTGAAGAACAATCAACAATGCCCGATTAATAAGTGATCGCGCTGCTTGTCTACTACATGTCCCTGCACTAGTTATAGCAGTAATTTCTTTGTTGGGAAGTATTTAGCACATCCGGGCTGCGCAAAAGGAGAGGGTGGGCATTTCCTCTGTCTCTTAGAAAAGTCCGCATGTTATTTTTATCCCAGTGTCTAAGTATCAGTATCCTAAGTCTCGTATGAATCGGCACTAATATACATAGGTTTACCTAAGTGTGTGATGAGTGACTTCACAAACAGACTTATTATTAAAGGATTTGAACAGTTCTCTAGCTCTTTAAGGTGTTTTATTCCTTCACCAGCCAACAACAGTGTCATAATTACAATGGGTTCGCAGAGTTAGTTTATCTAGGCATTTAGATATACCATTCAAAATCCTCTACTGAGAGCAAAATGTTACTGTTTTATTTTATTTTTTATTCTTTACAAGTTAAACTGAAAATCCACAACCCTTTCAGTTGCTACACGTCATCACACCGGAATGCTAAATCGCTTGGCCGTATGTCTCAATCGGTCCAGCCGGGGATCAAACACAGGACCTTCGGAACATTAATTATCATTAACATCTGATAGTGGTATATTAACACCATAACTACCAATCCACATTGGAGCAGGTTTTGTTTTTATTCTTTACAAGTTAGCCCTTGACTACAATCTCACCTGATGGTAAGTGATGATGTAATCTAAGATGGTAACGGGCTAACTTGTTAGGAGTAGTAAGACTATCCACACCCCTTTTGGTTTCTACATGGCATCATACCGGAATGCTAAATCGCTTAGTGGTAGGTCTTTGCCAGTAAGGTGGTAACTGGCCGAAGCCTCCCACCAGCCAGACCTAGACCAATTGAGAAAACCTCAATCGGCCCAGCCAGGGATCAAACCCAGGACACCACTGCTAATGTTTTCCTCTCAAAGATTCTATCTAACTTTTAGTATGAAATATTAATTTTTTTTTTTTAATTTCAGACTAAATTGATTATTATGAACAGACCATTATGATGAACCACTGATATTGACTCAGAGACATGAAGATGAGTGCTTTGACAACAAGACTGACTAGCTGAGCCAGCTTAAGAATTATGTGGTGTGTGTGTGTCTAATTCCAGGAGCTCTCTATGTCAGCCATCCATCTATATTCTTACTCATTTTTGTTAATTATAAAATAAATTTGATTATTTAGCGTGTAACTTCATTGTACCTATCCTGCTAGCTGTTAGAAAGATAGCATCTGTAATAATTTATTTACACTAAAACATATTTAAAAATAAACATGCTTTAACATTTAAGTATGGCCAATATGTTGTCAAGTACAGTGGGCAGGGCTGAATCCATGATTGATGACTGATCCATGATGATGACTCGTTTTTCTGATTTAAGAAAATATACTAATCATCAAAACAGTGTCTGCAAGTACTGTACAGGCTGACTGTTTGGATGAGAAGTATATATTTGATTATTTTTAAGCTTTGTGGTTTCAGGGTTTAAAAAATGTCTAACGGTGGAATTCATAGTCGTAGTAGGGGGCCCCTAAGGGGATTATTCAGCCGCTATGTGTCGAATTCAACCCCTACGCGTTTCATAGACAAAAGAAACCCCTCATTTGACAGGAGCTGGCGGTTGACTGCTGAATTACCGATATTTGTCAGCCAAACCATCCCCTGGCATTTTTTTTTTGTTGGTATTCGTGATTTATTTATTAGAAAGTGGACGTTCGGATCGTTATAAGTGAAGTTATAAACAGCGAGTTATATCAGTGCCCAAGATATATATTCGCAATTGCGTAAACCCAGTATAATACTATGGCGATATGGAATGTACGAAAGATTCTCATATTAGGCATAATATGCCTCTGTTTGATAAAGAATGAACACAGAAGACCAATACCGCTAGTATTATACATTCTAGCAGCACTTCGATTCTATGAAACGGGATGCTATCAGGTACGTACCTTTGTTCATTATCAATAATTTTTTGTTCATGAAGACGCCGCGCGGTTTCACCCTGTGTGGTTCCCATTTCCGTAAGAATATGGGGATAAAATATAGCCTATAGAGCTCGGGGATAGTGTAGCTTCCCAACAGTGAAAGAATTTTTTAAATTGGTTCAGTAGTTCCAGAGCCTATTTAAAACATACAAACAAACAAATCTTTCCTGTTTCTATTATTAGTAAAGATAAATTAGGAGTAGATATAAAACCAATTAGCCCAGTGGGTATGACCTCTGCCTTTGATTATGATGGTGTAGGTTCCCAACAGTGATAGAATCTTTCAAATCAGTTCAGTAGTTACAGATCCTATTCAAAACAAACAAACAAATTTTTCCTGTTTATAATACTAGTATAGATAAATTAGGAGTAGGTCAAAATCCATATAGCCCAGTAGATATGACCTCTGCCTTCTATTCGGAGGGTGTAGGTTCAAATGCTGTCTGAAACATGCACCTCCAAATCATTTCAGTTATGTGCATTTTATGAATTTAAATGTATATTACATGTCTCATACGGTGAAGAAAAAACATTGTCTCTACATGTGTGAAGTCTGCCAATTCACATTGGGCCAGCGTGGTGGACCTTATCCCTCTCTTTCTGAGAGGAGACTCATGCTTAACATACTCATGATGAAGAATTTAATTAGTTTGTTTGTTTGTAATCTAACCTATATAAATGTTAGGTATACCTATCTAGTTTTGATTTAGGAAATATATAACCTACATAAATGTAACTAACATAATGTTTATTTTCAGACTGTATGTGCAGTCCATCAAGCATTCTATGAAATAACAGAAATGCCACAAGTCAAGCTGTATTGATGGCACGCATAGGTATACATATAAACAACCCCGGAGGACCCTATGCACAGATTTAAAGAAACCGGCTATCATGGCAGGGAATAGCAGTGATGAGCTCTGAGAATACTGTTTTACCAAGAATACTGAGAATACTTTGGTCCTTGAAAATCTGAGTTTTCAGATCACAGTAATTGGCAGACCCACATACCTTGAAAAGTCAGCAGCATTTAATATCGAGGTAGTAGGAGTGAGTGCAGTATGTTGTAAGGTGGTCACTCACTCTGAAGTCCAATAGACAATAGACAATGTATACAAGTCTTAATTAAATGAAATTTATTGATTCACATCTTTAATAAAGATAATTATTAAATGTTTACTTCTGCATTTTTCATTTAAGTCTGGCCCTATAAAAATATACAATAATAACAATAAGTTATATGTAAATTATGTATTTATTGTTGTTATTAATTAAACTTTGTATCAAAAGGATATAGGTTTGATTTTAGAATTGCAATAAGTACTGTGTGGTTCAATATTATCAGCCCATTACCGGGCCAAGCCTACCTCCTAAATATATAATATTATGTGATCTAAAGCTTTGTGAAATGCAATTTTACCACTATTCCTAAGGATAAGCTACACTTATATTTATTTACTGCACTTTACTATAAATTGTAAGAAAATACAGCATAATAGTACCTACTTGTAATTATTTCAGGTAATTATAGGTGGTTTTGAGTAAAATAAACAAATTTCCTCTTACAATATTTTTTTTATTTCAAGTAGGATTCCACATTACAAGAGTATGAAATATCAAACTACTTATATAGTAAATAGTATGCTTGGGATTTCTCTGCGTGATCGTATCACAAATGAGGAGATCCGCAGACAAACCAAAGTCACTGACATAGGTAGCACAGCGAGTCGTGAAGCTGAAGTGGCAATGGGCAGGCCACATAGTTCGAAGAGCCGATGAAATCGCAGTGTTGGTCGAACCCCCACTAGGTGGACCGAGGGCATCAAGCGGGTTGCAGGGAGCCGCTGGACGCTGGCGACTCGAGACCGTTGTGTTTGAAAGTCCATGCAAGACGGCTATGTCCAGCAGTAGACGTCCATCGGCTGATAATTTTGTATATGATCATGTTCGTCCACATAACTATACAATATTTTTCTAACAACTCCTTCTTGTGAGAAAGAAACTTTTTGATAAAATTGATCTATTGTACACTTGAACGAATTAAATTTTACTACGGTAAATAAAAACAAAAAGTAAATGAAAATATTAGAAACTCAAATATTTTGTAAAATGTCAAAGAATTAACAAAATACGTCTCTCTGTGGTTGTGTCACAGAATTTTCAAAGATATAATGTAAAATCATAGACAACATTTGCTTGAAACTCCAGTCACCTAGGGGCTCTCCAGTAGTTTGTTTATGAAATGCAATGAAGGATGATTCAATAGTCAGCCCCTGGGTGAATACTGAATATTGGTTTGTGGGGGATTGTTCACTTCACGACTATGAATTCCAGGGTTA
>NW_026441282.1:0-20214 GCF_947172395.1 Bicyclus anynana
CCAACGTGAATAACGCTTAGAAGGCTGTTACTATATTAGAAAATAACTCAGAGCACTATGCCGTCATTTCTGAGCGGTACAGGTGAGTACGCGAGTGAGTGGAATTTCTCAGATACAAATGATGATTATTAATGTACTGCTTTGTTATAGTGTTAAAGACGATTAAAAATAAATGTCAAAAATCCTAGTGCCGTACTAAAATGGTGGTGCCGTTAGTCAGAACAAACTTTTAATTGTCGACAATTGCAGAAGCAATATAAGTTATTTATTACTGTACGGCATTTGTGCAATTCCTTTTGTACACATATACAGATACTTTACCCGTAAACGCCGTACATATTTCCAGCGCAGGAGTCGAAAGATAAGGATTGCAAGCCTTACTCTTCACTCGCGTACTGACCTGTACCGCTCAGAAATGACGGCATAGTGCTCAGAGTTATTTTCTGATATAGTAACCGCCTTCTAAGCGTTATTCTTGTTGGTTCATTTCACATGTAATTTTTGTTCAAGGACTTGTACTCTATTATTATTCATCATTATCGACCCATACTCGGCTCACTGCTGAGCTCGAGTCTCCTCTCAGAATGAGGAGGGTTATGCCAATAGTCCACCACGCTGGCCCAATGCTGATTGGCAGACTTCACACAAGCAAAGAATTAAGAAAACTTTCTGGTGTGCAGGTTTCCTCGCGATGTTTTCCTTCACCGTTTGAGACACGTGATATTTTAATTTTTTTAAATGCACACAACTGAAAAGTTGGAGATGCATGTCCCGGACCGGAATCGAACCTACGCCCTCCGGAGGCAAGCAGAGGTCATATCACAGCTATTGGTACTATTGGTATTATTGGTATTGGTATTACTATTACCAACAGATAAATATCAATCCAAAACTGTCTGACTGTCTGAGCTGTTACCTTTTTTCAAGGTTGTGCCAAACATGAAGTGGTTTTTGATGCTTCAACTACTTTAGTTTTGATTTTCAATTGTTCAGGTGGTTGAAGCATCAGACACTACAATAGTGCTTACTTAGGCATTGTGGTGTATGGCACAATTTTTTAAATAAATGTTTTTTCTTTCTTCTTTCTTTCTTTCTTTCTTTATGACAAATGAATTTCAAAAGCAGAGCCTGTGAGAAGTCATACCCCTTATAGTGTTATATATTTTTCATGACCCTGGCACAGATTAATCTTTACTAATATTATAAAGCTGAAGAGCTTGTTTGATTGAACGCGGTAACCTCAGAATATACTGGTCCGATTTGAAAAATTCTTTCAGTGTGAGATAGCCCATTTATCCAGGAAGGCTATAGGCTATATATTATCCCCATATTCTTACGAAAACGGGAACCACGCGGGTGAAACCGCGCGGCATCAGCTAGTCAATAATATACAGATGGACCACACTAAACACGACGGTGTCGTAAATTTTAAATTAAGTACTTTCGAAAAAGGTCTATTTTCTTAAATAAGTTGGAAACTATTTATTTAAAAATTACAAAAAATATATATTTGAGATCCTCTTTACAAGCTCTTTCATTTGATCTGTCACATGATGCAGTTAGAAAATTGTTTTCTTTTGTGTGTTTCCATCTTGCCCCCTATAAGTGACCTTCATATCCAAAAAAATTATATTTCTGAGGATTTCTAGGCCAATTGTCGTTCTATTTGCTTAAATAACTTTAAAGCTATTTATTTTTAATTAAAAAAAAAATATTATTAAAATTTATACATGATGAACTTTGTAAAAGATTTTTTAACTTTCTATTTTAATAAGTGCCCCCCCTTAATCAAATTTTACCTACTCACTATACATCCATGTATTTGGGTCACAAGAATTGATATCGTCATTCTAGATGTGATAGCTCGTACGTGCTAACTGACGAACTTTACAGGAGAAACAAGAAACATCTTTTAGGTATCACTACAAGTAGTTCTTCTATGCGACCAAAAACCTGATGAAAAAAACAAAAAACAAATGAACCTTGGTGGCGTCACGACTCGACAGGGAAACAGTTATAAAAGAGAAAAATAAAATAAAATACATAGATAGCAATACAGAAAAATTACAAATGAAATGAAAAATAAAAAATATAGTATTAGTCAAGAGTCATCCATACTATTTATAAATTTAGAGTAAATGGTAGGCATATTATTAAAATGAGACAGCTTAATACGAAATGGTGAAAAGAGTAGGTCGTCTAGGGTTACAAATGTTTTTTTTTTCCTCGTGCCGATTTTATCTAATAACAGTATCACATGTAGACCGACGATATGTGCATCAAATTCCAACTTGATTGGTCCAGTACATTCGGAGAAAACAGACAGACTTTAAAATAAGGGTTGCGTTTTTGTACTACGTACGTTCGGAACCCTAATTCTTGGCGGTTGAAAAAATGGGAATTTATAAAATATTTTGGAATAAAAAAAAGTTTTTTTTTTTGATCCGGCTTACCTACATTATATGATAATGGAACTTTTTATTCTAGATAGTTTCATAACCATCGGGTTTTTTTTAAATTTTTTGTTATTAACTTCATGGAACTTTAAAAGCGTTAGTTTCTAGCATTTTCTATGTTCTTTGTGACTGTAGACCTAAGTATACTGTTACAATTCCAATTTGATACCTCCAGGCATTCTCGAAATATGGGTCATGACAGACAGACAGACGGACAACAAGTGATCTCATAAGGTTCCGTTTTTTCTTTTGACCCTAACCCTAAAATATGTCCAGACGTACAAACAGACAAGTCCAATATATAGTACACATATATATTAGTATATATATATAGTAGTGGTAGATATAGAGATAAGGAGTACAAATATACTTGAAACTTCTAGACTTGTATATTACTAAAAAAAGTAAAGTACCTAACTAAAGTCGTTAAAGTGTCAACATTTTAATTGAACTTTAAACATTTTGCTTGTCGTAGACTTCAATATGTTTGCTCCGTGTTTACTGTTGTTTATTTTGGGTACCATTAATGCTGACGAAGGTGAGTTGAAGCAATTATTAATTATTTTTTGAAATATGGCATGATTAGCCGTGTTTCATAATAAATGAATATTTCTCACGATAGTTTATATTCTAAAAAGTAATTATTTAAATTGATTTCAGCACCTTTACATTGCGACTTCGACCATACACTCTGCGGTTGGTGGAATGACGAAAATGCTGGCGCTGAATGGACTAACCATTTAAGTAAGCCACTGTTTAGACGGAATTCGACAAAAAAAAACTAATTTAACTTCTATGTTAGAACGTTTCACTGTTCCCGGAATTGCAAAAAACTAATTTTTCAAGTAAAAATAATAAAACCGAATTTTGGCGATTGTAATATTGTAATGTAGTATACTTAATTTTAATTGATGAGAACTTTACTATATACATATATAAGTACGAATCGTTGACTATAGAAAAGTGTTGTTTTAGATTTTTTTTTAATTTTTTCTCTTCGTAAGTAAATCGGTTCAGCCGTTCTCGAAATTTGCGCTTAGCAACACATTTAGCTATTCATTTTTTATTTAGAGAGATAGTTAAAATCCTATTATATTATAAATGCGAAAGTTTGTACGGATGTTTGTTTAGATGTTTGATACTCATTAACGCCGTAACAACTGAACCGATTTTTGCTGAAATTTAAAACACAGATAGATAGTACTCTGTATAAACACATAGGCAACTTTTAATCGATGGTTTTTGCGAGATTTGCGAAAAACTGATGGTTATGATGGTACGAATATTTGCTACTCTTTCACGTCGCGACTACTGAACCAAATTCGATGAAATTTGGAATTGAGATAGATTATAGCCTGGATTTACACAATAAGGCTTCTTTTTAACCCGCACAAATTAATTATTCCTGCGAGAAATAAAATTTTTGAAAAGTCGATGGTATTAATGTTTGTTATTGTTTCACGCAAAAACTACTAAATGGATATGGGTGGAATTTTGGAATGGGCACGATTTATAGAAAACTTAAGAGTGTGCAATATCTAATTTGGTGGTTACAAATGGTTCTGGATCTCAGATTCTGGAAAAGTTAGGAGCCTGATATTTGTTTAAATGATATTTCAAAGTGTTAGCTTCGTTATGACTATACAAAATACACAATTTCTAAAACTTTTCTCGATAGTTTATTTTTTTGAAAAATACATGTTTTGCTCACATTTTGCTTTCAATCTCAGGAAAAGCAAACTTATTTTCTTGAATTTTTGTTTTGTATAGAAAATTAGGTATATATCTTAAACATGGCCATTTTGTTTTTCGTTGTGTTGTTTAATTTACTTGCAATTAGGTAAAAATGGTTTTGGCGCTCACGTCATAAAATTTGCGTCGCGCGTCAATCGCTCCGTGCTTTTCACACACGCTTGCGCTTCGAATTTCAACCATATCATACCGAAAATCTCACGGGCATCAGCTAGAACATAACGTATTTACAGATGTTAAAGGGATCTTCGCCAATATTGTTCACGGCAGAAACATGGCACGCCTCATCTCTCCCATTTACGACCATGGCTTAGTGGAGGATGGCTGTTTATACTTGGATTGCGGTTTTTATATTAGGTAAGTGGTATAAGTTAATTTTATTTTTAATTATTTATTTATTATTATACAAAAACATATTTATTATATTATATATTGTATATTTAACAATTAAACCTAACCACAGTGCAACACAAACCACAGATGGTTATACTGTGCACTGGTTATTATTATATAATATAATATTTTAGCAGACTCAAAAATGATTACAAAAATAGAAAAAACTAATGTCGAACAAAGGTTATGATTCACAACATTTGTTAGGACAACTTAATTAACAAATCAAACTATAACCAAAATAAGATACTACAATGGCAGAGAATGACCTTGAGTGGAGTCACGCATATGAACGATGTGTGTAGGGTTAAAGGCGCCTTTGACAGATATCTAACACTCCCCTTTTCCACTCAAATCACGCTCCCCGCCTATCCCAAGTAACCTATAAAGAATTACACAACAAGAGATGTGGATGGCTCGAACGCCACGAGCACACTGAAGCCGTCCGTACCGCAAGTCGTTGCACCGCGGCGATAACAAATATTCAAGAAAAAAAATAATTGACAAACAAAAAGAGAAGAAAATCAATGAACAATCATTGGCAAATATCATAATTATAGAGTGAGTGAACCTCTGCTGCGACGCTACAGAGACTGTCCCAAAAAGCATTCCTTTATTTAATAACATCTTACTAAATCTTTGTGACCCCCAATATAACCAATATTCCAGGACCCTTCCAATCCACCAATTCCAAAGTTAATACCTACTTACTGATTATAGCGATATAGCATTCAGAGTCTACCAAGTACCGGTGTCACTTGGAGTGACCGGATTATTCACGTCTACCGAAGAGATAAAAAGAAAATATATTATACATGAAGCAGAACGTGTTAACGTGACCAGCATTAGCACGGTGTATCTATATCCCGTCTCAATGTTTCATCCAGGGTATACAGAAAACTTCCAGGTACGAAAATAATTGTTTTAATCCACTCTTAATAATTACGAGCAGATGCCCGCGACTTTGTCCGCGTGAAAATCGATGTACACTTTATTATTTATCTGTTCGCATGTTTTATATATAATAAAAAGCGTCCAGTAATCATTTTATAAAATGTTTTATGTTCTTGGATAAAATGCCCAGCCGAAGCCGCTTGGAGAATGTATTTTTGCCTTGTATGTTCGTTATAGAAATAAAAACTACTCGACGGATTTTAACGAAAGTTAGTGCTATTATTCTTTATAGTCCTGGACAGGTTTACTTACTCAGGATAGTATACTTTTCATCATGCTACAATCAATAGGAGCATAGCAGTGTAACTTACACTACTAGCTACTAGCTACTTGGAGTAACTTCTTCCTAACATAGGAAATGTTAGGAAGAAGTTACTCCATTTTTACAGCGATACTACTATTAGTGCTGGATTAAATAGATCTAAGGGCAGACGAAGTCGCGCGCATCCTAATAATATAATCGGTCTCCCACCACTCACTTGACAAATAAGGCAACGCCCAAACTGGCGTGTCGCCATGTCGCGGCTATGTCGTGTATTATAAAAGTATATTTGAACAATAAATGAGATATAATGAAACATTCGTATGGATATAAATATTTTATTTAAATATTTAACAGATCGTAATCGAAGCTTCCTGTGAAAAGGGAATCGTCTTTATAAATGAAGCTGAAATATTTCGAGGAAGGAAGTGCATTGAAGCTGCCAACGCATCTGTTACCCCTCCACCTGGTAAGACTCCTTCCTGTCAGTGCCGCCCTGTACACATCAACGCGAGCACGTGTTGTCTCATGTGCCTGTAAGTACACCAGCAACCGCGCCCTTCACACCGGTACACTGCAATGACACTTCCTGTCAGTGCCGCCCTGTACACATCAACGCGAGCACGTGTTGTCTCATGTGCCTGTAAGTACACCAGCAACCGCGCCCTTCACACCGGAACACTGCAAGCGAAAGTACTTCACCGCATCCGGTGACAAAGCTCCTCAAGTTTTGTATAAATGAGTTAATAGTTAATAAAAATCAATATATTCAAACCTAGTCATGATCCCCATTATCCACTGTCAAAGCTAATAAAAGTATATGTGTGACATTCTGTTGTTTGGCTGTTGAAATAGCAAAAGCAGTTAAATCGGAAATCATTATATTATAACCGTAATATAGTTATATCTCTAAGATATAATATGTATATACCAAATACATCCTAACGGATAAAGGTATCTAGATAAAAATTGGCATTTTTCTACTCAGGAATTGGTTTCTGCAATATTCAGTTTTAAATTGCTTCGTTTAGTGCTAACTGTACAAAAATATTTTTCAAAAATAACCTCAATCTCAACTTTTTCAACCTTCATAACTTTTATCTGCGACTGCTTAGCTGTATGTACCTTTGTTTTTATGAAAATAGAAAATATGTACCATTTAATGACATATATACCATTTCTGTACAGTCTGGGGCACACTTCCATACAATTTTTGATTATGTCCTTTTATTAATAGAATTTATTTTGTTTAGGTACTACTCAAGTATATTTTGAGAACCGAAACAATAACCTGCAAACGGTTACAACATCGCCGAACACAACAACAACGTAGTCAAGTCATCAGCTCCGCCGGCAATAACAACGTTCTTTCCGGCAATGGGACAACTTTCAGGCCTAAACGGTAATTAACTATGTATTCTTAGTATAACATTTAAAATTTTGTATGTTCCACATACTCGTATATAAAGCCTCAATAGCTCAACGGTAAGAGCGAGCGGACTCATCACCGAGGGGTGATGGTTCAATCCACGCCTCGTTGGTCTATTGATGGAAATTTTTTTTTTTTAGATTAGAGGGATTAGGCCAATAGTCCACCACGCTGGCTTAATGCGGATTGGCAGATTTCATACACGCAGAGAATTAAGAAAATTCTCTGGTATGCAGGTTGTTATTCCTTCACCGTTTCCGTATCTGAAAAGTTGGAAGTGCATTACCCCGGACCGGAATCAAACCCACACCCTCCGGATTCGGAGGCAGAGGTCATATCTGGGCTATCCCGGCTCATCGTATATCATAGACCAACAACCTTGAAATGATCTCACAATTATTTGTGATGTGTTCTATATTATAATTTCTAGATATTTTTCTTATAATTGAATGTATCTCATTTTAACGTGTGCGTACGACAATAATTGACAAACGGGCGGGGATCGAACCCCTGACCTCTCGGTACCTACTGAGTGCGGCTCATATATCACGGAGCTACTGAGGGTTTAACAATGTTATCTTATTTGCTGTTACAGGTACTCAGCCTAAAGTTGTGGAGTAGACTTATCGAGTATACTATATTATTTTCCAAACCATTTAATAATTTCTAAAAGTAACTATTGTGTTACATTTGTGGTTGTGGTGTTAATTAACCTTCGATAATTACTAAAAATACATTTTTATTAATATTAATAAGATTATATTTGTGAGATGTATGTACAGAATATACAACATGTACCCTTTTCGAAATTTGCATATTCAAATAAATAATTAAGGTACTGTTACACATACTCTAAAATAGCATGCTAAAAACGTGCTATTAAGTATGCTCCACGCGAGCATGCTTATAGTTTACATTTGCTAGCAATAAGCATGCTATTTTTAAGTATGCTCCTGAATAAGTATGCTCAAAGCAAACATTCTAGTTAAACATGCTAATTTGTATCTATCGCTTTCTGTCTATAGTATCGTGTTAGACAGGAGAGAGACTGATCTACTAGCATACCCAATAACCTGTTCAGACGCGCTTAAAGCACGCCAATTTCTATCCGCGCAGCAAGTAGCATGCTCATAAATCGCACGACTGTTGATTCTTGAGCATGCTCGAAATAAGCATGCTCATTATTAGCAATGTTTTATTTTTTATTTTATTTTATTGAGGGCTTACAAACAACATCATAGTACATAATCATATTATCATAATAGTAATATAAATAAAAATTATAACTATGACACCAGCTTCGGAAACCACAGATTACAATACTATAAAGTAGACTCCTAAATATTTTATATAAAATTATTACAAACAAATTTTAAAAAAATTAGAATAAAAAATGAATAAAAAAAAATACTTAAAAGAAAAGACTAAAACTAAATTATTAATTAACTAATAGCTATAAACTCTGTAAGCGTTTTATAACCAACCTCTAGAAGGTACCTATAGTCTATTTTTTAATTCCGTAGAATTCTGACATTTCTATTTCCGGTTCCATTTGTCAGTTACTTTTAAAATTTCAATTGCCACAAACCTTTTTTCTGCTGTTTGTTTCATCAAACCAAACTAAAAATCATTCTTAATATAAAATATTTTGCTGTTTTAGGAATTTTCCTATCAGCTAGGAATTTTCCTAAAACAGCAAAATATTTTATATTAAGAATGATTTTTAGTTTGGTTAAACATCATAAGTGATTATAGAAAGTTTTATTTATTAATTTCATAGACATCCTCAGTAATAGAAGTATCGTTAACATTGTCAATTAAGTGGTCAATTGTGGTGGTGGTGGTCCTCGCCACATGACCCTTAACCACTTGCTAGGCCCACCTCGATTGGGTTGAACTCGCAGTATTAAGGGGTAAACGAATAACAGTGATACTCTGTAGTACTGCTAAGTTATCTATGATGAATTTATTATACATTTATGTTGATGATTTAATATCGAATTATAGTTATAGATACAGGTGGGATAAAAGTAGCCCAACGGTGGTTCTAGGTAATGTACCTTAATTGAATCTTAGGCCTGTGTAAATTTCATTATTAGTATCGAAAGAATAAGTTTCGTTTTCAACTTATGTTTTTTTATGGGAACATATAGAAACACCGGAAACAGAAATTGAATTGTCAGAATTCTACGGAATGACTAAATGTAGATACACGTGTAGAAAAAATATCAATATTATTGAAGCACTCATTGTGGGATTGCGTCATTCTATATAATGGAGAATGTTTGCCCGCATTTGTACGGCAGTTGGTGGTAGCAAAGAGCTGGTGCGTTCGAACACTTCGCATTCGATCCCTGAGTGGTACTTTGTAACAAATTTTGCGCGTTAGGGCTACGCAATCGTACTTTTCGGACTACTACACAAACGTTTAAACTCATTAGTTTTATGTAAAGGGGAATGTCCACCAGCCCATACAACGTCGGCCCATGAAACCCAGTTACGCCCCCCCATAAAAGTATATGGAGATGATAATATGATGTATAAATAAGGATTTGGTTAAATATTTTTTTTAATAAAAGTTTGCTAGATATAGAAAAAAATACTTTATTTTATCACTCTCACTGCTCAAAAAGTACACCGGAGATGAAGTAACATTAAAGCTCTACATGAATAGATTTATTGTTTCTAAGTGTCTAGTTAATTAATATATCTTAATTAGTACCTCGTATGTTCTTTTATTTACAAAAACAGCCTTTCCTATGATGCATGGGTCAAAGCTAGGATTGTCGTAGGAATACGGTGATTCTAGTCGTTTGACTGGACAACGCACAATAATTTTAACAAAAATTGTTTCATCATACAGCCAGTTGAAACGCCTTTACACCGGAGATTCCGCAACAAATGAACAGAAAAACACCTTCTACCTTTGATATTCCAACGCAGAAAAATCTATTTTACTCATTGAGTTATTAGCTTTCTTCTCAAAATATCCCATATGATGATTATTATCACTTTTTAGTGTGGTTTAGTTAACTTTATTTCAAAGAACTTTTATTTGTGGAATGTGATGAATGCTTTCCATCTGTTAAAAAAATAACTTATTAAATACTTCATTACATTTTTGTTGATAACTAGCTGACACCCCGCGGTCTCACCCGCGTGGTTCCCGTTACCGTAACTGACGTAAGAAAGTATTTGTTTCCGCCTGCACCACCACATAGAATTTAGTCAGAACTTTATACAGATACTAGCTGACGTAGCGCGGTTTCACCCGCGTGGTTCCCGTTCCCGTAGGAATATGGGGATAATATATAGTCTATAGCCTTCCTGGATAAATGGGCTATCTAACACTGAAAGAATTTTTCGAATCGGACCAGTAGTTCCTGAGATTAGCGCGTTCAATCAAACAAACAAACAAACAAACAAACAAACAAACTCTTTAGCTTTATAATATTAGTATAGATTGTGATACCTACTTGTTTTTCTCTTTTCAGTTCATTAAGCAGTCGGCTTTTTTGTTTTTAAAATAATATTTTTTTTTTCGAACTTTTTAGATTCATCAATTTTAAATATATATAAGTCAGTACAGACAATGCCATTCCTGACTTGAATACTTTCTGGTTTACTTCGATGTTGACAATATAATTGATACGCTTTTTTTTGATATTTTGTGCTAAAACAATTATATAAACATAATATAATATATATACATTTTTAAAATTGTCTTTTTACAACCTTTCATTTGATATATTATCATCATATTATTAGGGTAAGGTAAAAAAAACTTACCCACCTCCCACCTTTTTTTTATTTACGGGCGCCATTTTGAAAATTTAAACAGCCTATGTCGCTACCACAATTCCAATGAACTCAATGACACCTCATATGTCAAAATCCGTCCAGCCGTTAGGGCTTTAGCCTCCTTCTAACGCAGTTGGGTAAAAACATAGCCTACAGCACTCGGGGACTTAGCTTCCAAACAGTGAACGAATTTTTCAAATCGGTTCAGAAGTTTTGGAGGCTATTCAATGCAAACAAACAAATGATCAAATATTTCCTCTTTATATATAAGTATAGATTAAAAATGAAGGACATTTATTATCATGTAAAAAAAGGGCCGCCAAAAATATTTCGTAATAATAAATATAATATCGCTCACTTCCTCTCTCGTAGAATATGTAATTCCCAAAAAACTATAAGTATGCCTTTGCCTATTTAAACTAATATATTTTATAAATTAACATTTTTTTTATTTTATGGTATTGTCTTCATGGAATTGTAAAAAAAAGAAAGAAAAAATAGGTTAATTAGAGAATTATGCTACACAACACAATTTGTTCTATTAATCGTCACGACAATATCCTGCGATGTCTGGCATAAACCAGTAAAGGGTTACATACTTATTTACTTTAATTCTTTTGAAATAATATTCATTATCTCCCAAGAAATGCAACACTTATATGGGTAATAATGGCAGTTAGATGACGTTTTCAATACTGTAATCGATTTGACGTTTGCTGTCAATTGTCATACTTGCTTTATGGGCGGCATCTTGATATAACTCAAAAACTTGGGTTTTTATTTTATTTATTTCTTTTTATTTAGTTAGATTTGTTCACTTTAATTTATTTTAATAAAATCCTTGTATTTTTAAAATTTTAATAATACGGGGTATTATTTAGTAGTATTATTTACCTATAAGAAGGAAAACTTCGCCACACGATGTTGGAATTCAATCTGCTTTTCAACTAGAAATCTCTTTAGCAGTTTTTTAAATGCGACTTTAGACTTAAGATTTTTCAATGGAGGGGGAATTATGTTATTATTTTTTTTAATTATTTCAACATTTAGTGGCGGAGTAGGTAAATGAACCTCTAAAGGCGGCAGTACGGTGAGGTGGTATCCGCAATTGACGATTTTTTGAATAGCTTTGACGCTAAAAGCGTTAGTTTCCAGCGGTTTCTATGTCCTGTGACTGTAAATCTGAGTATACTGTTTGAATTCCAACTAGATACCTCCACGCATTCTCGAAATATGTATCTTGACAGACAGACGGACGGACAACAAATTGATCATAAAAGGGTTTCGTTTTTCCTTTCTGATGTACAGAACCTTAAAAAAGGTCCAAAAAAAAAATATTTATTTCAGTAACATTAATCAGTAACAAATAATAAACGTGTGTGTTAGTGTGTGTTTGTGTGTGCGTGTGTGTTAGGTTAATCTTGTACTCGTATTATGTAATACGCTTCAGTAGAGATTCAACTTAACTTGTCCAGACGCACAAACAGACAACTCCAATCTATTTTACGGTATACTTTTGCCCGCGAGTGATATGGAGATAAGGCGTACATATAAATATGCCTAAAACTGCCAGATCTGTTTATTACCATACCAACAGTCGTTAAGGTGTCAACATTTTACACGAATTTGCGAGTTTTAAACATTTTGCTCGTCGAAGACTTCAATATGTTTGCTCCGTGTGTATTACTGTTGTTTATTTTGGGTTCCATTAATGCTGACGAAGGTGAGTTGAAGCAATTCTCAATAATCTTTTGAAATAAGACAATCTAATACAGTCACTTATTATAAACTAAAGACCATAACACGAAGCAGGTTGAAGGATACTTTTTCTCGCAAAAATAAAAGTTTAATTAAAGCTGTTCCCAAAAGAACCACGTGAAAGGACTGTCTGAAAATACTTAATCTTAATGACTATAACGGCTTAAGTAAATGCATCACCGTCTTGGCACCGCCTCCAAATTGATCAGAAGCTAGCACATACAATGTTATTTTTTACTTTTTACCCGACTGCAAGAAGGGTTATGTTTTTCGCGCGTATCTTATATGTATGTATGTATGTATGTATATATGTATGTATGTATGTATGCTTGTATTTAATATACTTTATTACCTCTTAGTTAGATTTGTCTCAATAACCCAAGTGTTCGCGCCAACGCTTCGAAAACTAGAACGATGTATGGGAATGACATTTGCTAACGATAGGTCACTTGATTCAAGATCTGTCATTCCCATACATTTTTCTGGTCTTCGAAGCGTTAGCGATTGTAGAAAGAGAAGCAACTTGCCACTTGGCTAGGGAGGCAGTTCCTTTCATTAGCTTATATAGCAAGGTGAAGGACAAATATTTGTTTAATATTCTTACATATGCTCGGCACAGTTTACACAGCTGTTCCAGCAGGCTGATTCGATTCTAATTGAGATTCTATGTAAAAATGTCATCCGGTGCTTACTGGTGAATATCAAGCAGTAGATAAATGACATTTTGTCAATTAATTTAATATTTAGATGAATAGGTTGATAATAAAGACTAAAATAGAAAATAGGCCAGCTGGTTTTAGATTTTAATAGGTCGATAATAAAAACTAAAATAGAAAATTGGCCAGCTGGTTTTAGATTTTAATAGGTCGATAATAAAAACTAAAATAGAAAATTGGCCAGCTGGTTTTAGATTTTCATATGTCGATAATAAAAACTAAAATAGAAAATTGGCCAGCTGGTTTTAGATTTTAATATGTCGATAATAAAGACTAAAATAGAAAATAGGCCAGCTGGTTTTAGATTTTAATAGGTCGATAATAAAGACTAAAATAGAAAATAGGCCAGCTGGTTTTAGATTTTCCCATGAGGTGCGTGCTTGACTGTAGTGTCTAGATCGTCATAACTTGATTATGAAGTGGGATCGTTACGACTACTAACTTACAACTAAATTCATACCAAGGGATGCTATTATTTCTTCTGTATCTAGAGTAAATACCCGGCCATTCCGAAGAGCTTATCATACTGACTCCTCGCCTATATATTGAACTAAAGTGTCAAAAGAGATGGTCCAAAATTGTATGGAGCCCAGGATCAGTCATTGTACCCTGGCGGAAATGAAAGAAAATATTTTTTTAACTATTTTCAATTATACAAATCTACGAATTTACTTTAATTCTTTCGAAACAATATTCATTCTCTCCCTTGGGTAAATAATTCTATTAAAGAAATAAATATTTTTTTTTTATATATAAGTAGTTACATTTGTTCACTTATTGAAATTTTAACGAATACCCTGTATTTTTTAAATTTTAATCATATTATATAAGGGTATAAGAGTGGACCTGAAATGGACCATCTCCTTGTTATATTCGTCGTCATCAACCCATATTCGGCTCACTACAGAGCTCGAGTCTCCTCTCAGAATGAGAGGGGTTAGGCCATTAGTCCACCACGCTGGCCCAATGCGGATTGGCAGACTTCACACACGCAGAGAATTAAGAAATTCTCTGGTATGCAGGTTTCCTCACGATGCACACAACTGAAAAGTTGGAGGTGCATGCCCCGGACCGGATTCGAACCCACACCCTCCGGAATCGGAGGCAGAGGTCATATCCACTGGGCTATCACGGCTCACCTTGATCATCACCCTGATAATAGTTATTATCACCCATCAAAATATGTAAAATATTATTATATCTGACCTCTAAAACCCCAAGTCCTTTACGACACATATCCTGCAACAATTTCCATTAAAAATTAGGGTAATTGATAAATTCATCATTGGAGTAAGAAAATAATATCTGGTAAATAGTGTATCTTATCGACCACTAGGACGCTGGTGTCCCTGTATGTTTATGACGTCATTACACTATCATAAACCTAAACAATGGTTTGATGATTGTATATAATATTAATTTACTTTTAAAAAATAACGTTTTTTTTTATTCTTTTACAAGTTAGCCCTTGGCTACAATCTCACCTGATGGTAAGTGATGATGCAGTCTATTTAGAAATTTAGAAAACCTCATTCAGAAAATAAATAAATAAATAAATAAATAAAAGTTGAAACTTATTAGTCGAAATACAAGCTCAAGGCACTCTGCAAGGTCTATTTACAACCAAGTATAGTATACGCCAAACTTCGAGTCCGCTCTAAGCTCGAATGTCCACGCAGTTGATAAGAGTTCCTCGTTTACCTATTACGATTACGAAGTTGTTGCATAAATAAGAGGGTATTTGATGACTTGAGCTCAGTTGTATGTTAAGAACCTGGAACACCGTCACGCTGCCAGTCGCGTTAGTGATTTGTTGTAATTATTTATCATAAATTGTTTAGTGTTGGCATGGAGAACATACAGGGTAGGTTGGGGATGTGATTATTTATGCATTCTAAAGGGATCCCTCAAACCTACACCAAGGTCACAAGTCCTGGGACCTGCTTGAGGTGTTTCCTCTACCACAAGATGATCATACAATTACTGTCGCTGCTACCTGTCAAGTCATACAGTATCGGTGCTTGCTTCATTATGCATTCTGTGGTGTGTTGCACATTGCAATAATCAATGTCAGAGCGGACTCGAAGTTTGGCGTATACTATACCCAATTATACTACGAATTACACGAACAGCAATTCAAAATTCAAATCCTCCTTTTAATTATTATATTTAATTCCTTATTTATATGTTATATTATTAAAATACTTCTGAAGGTAATTCTTTTATTTTTAATTTATCATGTCACAGACATAGCTCAACGAGTTGCGAAGCTGAAGTGGCAATGGGCGGGGCACATAGTTCGAAGAGCCGATGGACGTTGGGGTCCCAAAGTGCTGGAATGGCGACCCCGCACTAGTAAGCGCAGTGTTGGCCGACCCCCCACCAGGTGGACTTACGACATCAAGCGAGTCGCAGGGATTCGCTGGATGCAGGTGGCTCAGTATCTTGATGTTTGGAAGTCCCTACAAAAGGCCTATGTCCTGCAGTGGACGTCCATCGGCTGATATGATATGATGAATTTATCATGAATACACGGCTTAAACTCACGTAGTACAACGTCGTAGAATGCCCGACTGGTTTCGAACCCATATGGGGGCCCTTAGTCATGAGCTGGTTCTTTATCGATTAAAAAAGTTTGGATTAGCCGTATTTCATATTAAATTAATATAAATAATACTCATGATAGTTT
Organism: Bicyclus anynana; assembly: GCF_947172395.1. Lineage (NCBI taxonomy): Eukaryota > Metazoa > Arthropoda > Insecta > Lepidoptera > Nymphalidae > Bicyclus > Bicyclus anynana. The sequence goes on from NW_026441282.1 coordinate 16,211, forward strand.
ATTTTCTAAAAAGTAATTCTTTTAATCGATTTCAGCATTATTAAGTTGCGACTTCAATAATACATACTGCGGTTGGTGGAATGATGAAAACGTTGGCGGTGAATGGGAGTTCAAGTCAGATGGTAAGCCACTGTTTAGACGAAATTCGGTAGAAAAAGTAATGTTAGAACGTTTGTAAGGTATTCAAAGACAATTTTGGGTTTCACGAATACTGTATTGTGTAATTTGCCTATGTCATTCTAATATATGATCAAACGAACTTCCAAGTGAAGTTCGATCATTATTATATGAGTTGCATCCTCAGAATATATGACATACTTCCCTTATTTATTCGGTAACTATGCGTATATAATTTTTATAGAAAACTAAAATATGTAAATCAAAAATGTACTTTTTATTACACCGCCACCTCAGATTTCCGTCTTGCTTAAGTGTGTCCTAGCATAGGGACTGTAAGGCCTAGTTCTGACTACTTTAGTATTTTAGTCATGTACGAACAATTGTTTGATTTACCATAAATCGTTTGAACTCCACTAAAATACTAAAATACGCCACAGTATGGGCAATTTCGATCACTTATCTCAGCTACTTTTATTTCATTTCATGTTACAAACTTGAAATTTGGCAGAAAGGTAGTTTATAGCTGGTAAATGTTTTTTACGAACCAGTTTTGCGACAGGGCCGGATTCAGGGCATCTAAAGACTTTGTAATTGTAATAAAGTTCTTCATCTTTCATTGTACTCACTTGAAATGCAAAATGGTAGTTTATAGTTGGTAAACGTTTTTTACAAACCAATTTTGCGACAGGGTCGGATCAAGGAGGTCTAATGGGTGTCGCAAGTTTGTATCAAAGTTCTTCATCTTTCATGCTACCAACTCGAAATTTGGCATGAAGAAAGTTTTTACTTGGTAGACGTTCTTTACAGGCCAATTTTGTGACAGGGCCGGATTAAAGAGGTCTTAAGGTACTCGCGAGTTTAAAAGAAAGTCCTACATTTTTCATTCTACTAACTTGAAATTTGGCAGATAGGTAGTTTATAGTAGGTGCGTATTAATAAATTATAATTATAATAATATATAATGTATCGATTTAATATAAAACAGGCGAAAATATAAATAGAAGAGAGTGAAATAGGATAAATAACACATTTATAAAAATCGGTGCGTGTATTAGCAAATCCATAAATAGGTAAAGAAAGTTTACACCGATTTGTCGCGGACGAAGCCGCGGGCGTCCGCTAGTGTATCTTTAATCCAATTTATTAAAACTGTTAAATCTTCGTCTTGCGAATCATATTCAGTTTACTTCATTGAAATGTAAATCCAACAACTAGCAATTCTACACACACTACGCAAGTTGAAATATTGGCGATAGTGGCGCCCTGTAGTACATAACGAGTGTCAATTCATTGTGTCCTCATTAATAAACTAGCTACCGAGCAAGACTGTCTTTCACTCGCACCTTACCGATATACCAACTGGCGACGAGTCGTGGTAAAAAAAAAAATAAAAAATGAGTTCTTATCTCGGAAACTTGGCCTCTTTTGACATAAAATTAATGAGTGGGTGTTTCACAGTAGATTAACACAGTTTATAAAGTTAAATGAAATCTCTGATGATAGTCAAAGTGCAGTGTTATTGACACATCTCTCGGATGACTCACATCGGTTAATTCGAAATTTGGTGCACCCAAAGAAGCTCGAAGCATGTAGTTATACTGAGCTGGTAGAAGTGCTAAACCAGCATTTTACGTCAAAAAGGTCGACCTTCGCAGACAGGGCAAAATTCTACGAAGCAAGCAGATCGGACGGTGAGAGTATCGAAGAATGGGCGGCGCGGCTAAGAGGGTTGGCCGTTTATTGTGACTTCGGTGCAGAGCTGGACACGCTCCTGCGCGACCGTTTCGTTCTGGGCTTCCGAGCAGGGCCGGAGCCTGAAAAATTTTTCGAATGTGATTCGAAAACGCCTATTATAGTAGGGGAGCCCAGGATGCTAAATTTGCAGTTACTCGAGCGTCATTGAGACCAATTACATTTGGTAGATTAAATAATAGGAAGAATAAATGGTTATTTACTTTTTCCGCTTTTAGCGGTGGAAAAAAAAACTACAGACTTTAAAAACAATTTTTATTACTTTAGCTTACTGAAATTGTAAGAAAATTTTAGCGATTAATTAGGGGATTATTTCCTTAAAAATAAGTAAAAAATTAATCGCACTCGTACCTCGAGCACTAAAATATAAGGGTTTAATTTTGTAACTTTGAAACCCTCCCATTCCATTACGTTACGCTCAAATCGTCACATTTTCGAACTGTGCAGTTTTTAGCTATCAACTCCTTATCTTAATCTGACGTGCTGGTTGAGTATTTATGAAGTTAGTTTTTTTTTGGTTGCCCTAAACGTACCCACCAATATTAAGGGCTCATACTCGGTGGAGGTACTCGACAAAGTGTAAGGTATACTCCCTTATGTTTATCTGCCGCGCTCGAGTAACTGCAAAAATCTCCTCTTCGGCTCCTCTACTATTAATTTCTATTCTTTTTTGCCCAGAGGAGGGTGCAGATGCTAAAGATATCGTCTTATATAATGTCCGGAATGACGTCTACAAAACAGCACGCTTGATCTCTCCCATTTACGACCGTAGTTTAGTGGAGGGTGGTTGCTTCAAATTGAGATTCGGACACTATCTTAGACAGTAAGTGGTATAACAGAATTGATTATAATAGTCATGGTCTTACCTAGTTTTTTTATTGAGAAAGAATACAATAAGGAACTTAAGCTAACTTATCCTAATAACTATACAAATCATGCCCACGTGGAATGGTGGCAAGAATACTGGCTGCATTTCCGCGCTGAACAGCCAGGCTGATCCTTTGCGCAAAAAATGAGCCAGCCCTACCCTACCCTACCCCTACCCTACCCCTACCACTTGACTCTTAAACGTTTGTATGGGAAATAGAAAAGGGCAGTTTTTAGGGTTTTCTCGGAAATTACTTGATTTTTTCTCACTTTTTAAACCTTCCCTATACCTCCACAAACATTTCAAGACCAAGATAAGATGAATACGTTAAGCCGTTCTCGAGTTTTAGCGAGACTAACGAACAGCAATTCATTTTTATATATAGATAGATTATACATATTACTCGTCACAAAATCATTATTATTATACTTAATTATAAATGGTTTATATCAATAGATTATAAAAATATTTTAAAAATCATTATACATTACAGTACTAACTAACAATATATAACAAAATAAATGTCACAAAAGTTCAATTTCTAGAAATTCGTTGTAGCTATAGAAAGTCTTCTCGACAAGCAAAGCTTTCAATTTTTTTTAAAAGTATAAATATTTGTTATATTTTTTATATTTTGTGGAATCCTATTGAAAACTTCTGGACCCATCCCTGTTACTGTCTTCGACGCTTTTTTTAGTCGGTGATATTTGCCTACAAGTCCATTGGGGTATCTCATTCGCAAGTTACAATCGCTCCTCTTAACAAACTGGCTTTGATTCAGCGCTACGTATATCGCTTATAGAGTAATAGGCAGGGCAACGTTAAAATATCTCACCCATTTTTTGTGACCCCCATAATAACCAACGTTCCTGAACCTGAACCAAGTGGCTTCCTATTCGCCGTCGCCGGGATCTGCATGTACTTTCTCTTCTGTACTGTGTGCTCTTTAATCCAAAATATCCTCCTTATCTTAAGGAGAAATTCACATTTCTGGAAGTGCAATCAGAGCTAAGAACATGTCGTGCTCTTACTCTGTGTATGCCTTTCCATAGGTGTAAATTTTACAAGTGTTCATTTGTTGTTCGTGCTATTAAGCTATGGAATGCACTCCCAGTCGACATTCGGAAATCCAAATCCCTTGATATGTTTAAAAAATCCGTTAAGACATATTCTCTTAGTCACTAGTTACATATTTTATTTTATTAGAATATTTATCATACGACATAATGATATATTATATATATTAGTTTATTTTATGATATTT
>NW_026441283.1:0-10000 GCF_947172395.1 Bicyclus anynana
GGATACAGTTTGGTTTGTTAATTAAGTTGTCCTGACAAATATTGTGAAACCTTTGTTCAACATTGGTTTTCTCATTTATTTTTCAATCTTTTTTGAAGCTTCTGCTAAAACTATACTGTAAGCCCTCATTCGCACGAGAGTTTTTTTACGGCAGATAAAAACAACGTTTAAATACAACAAATGCATTCCCAACTATTTGTTCACACGAGAGCTTTTTAAGACACGGCGCTTTTATTTGAGCAGTGTTACATTTTCAATATTGGGCATTGGAAATATACCATATAGAACTTCATACCATAATTGAACGCTTTTTTGACGTCCGTTAAAAAACCTCTCGTGCGAATTAGGGCTCACACTCACGATTTTTAATTAATCACAGCTATTTAAGTTATTAGTAAACAATTTCGTTTAAAACATTAAATTATTAAGATTTTAAGAATCATCCGCACTTTACACGTACCTAAAAAATTTTTTCAAGATTTTATTTTAAAACATTTTTAATGTCTGTGCGCTAAACTGCGGACAGACAGACGGATATGGCAAAACTATGAGGGTTATTTGTAAATTACGGAACCCTAAAAAGTGGTATCCTGTAACAAAAAAATAATAATTATTAATAATAATCAACGCTTCAACTATGACACTTACGTAAACGGTGACTATGGTCTCACAGACCGGGTTGGAACCAAAACTCCAGAACCTGTGCATACTTTGACTATCCAGGGCAATCATGTTAGAAGGGTAATACGATAGCTACTTGAAATCACAACGAATATCGTTGGCGGTAGCAAAAGTTATTCAAATTTTTTAAATCCCGGTCTTATAGACATATGCGTCACCGTTGGCGGGTTGAGGAGTAAACTCCAATAAAATCCAAAAAAATGACAGGATTTTCAGTAAGTAATCGCTAGTGTTAGCACGACTTAAGTAGCGTTCTGAGTATGGGGCACTGCATTAATTTTGCGCCACACTGCAAAGTGAAAAGCGGAGTACTGTCTCTTTGTAAATGAACGATAATAAATCGCGTGTCTCCGTTACCCACTGTTGTGAGTATTTATTTTTATTGCCGCATTCTACTGGATCGATGTATATGAGTACTTGTCTGAGCACATAGTATATAGGTAGCAGTGGCGAAGGATGGAATTTAGATGTAGGTAAGCCGTCCCAAAGATAAGGAAATTCATAAATCGTGATACAAACTCCGGTTTCTCAAATATTATCTAGATACAGTACAACAATGAATATGCATGCATTTTTAAAGGTAACCCGGCAGTAATCGGTTTGCATGAACTCTTCGCCGCTGATAAGTAGGTAGCAGTTTCACTTGTTTTGTATTTTGAACATCTTTATTATCACACACAACGAATACAATAAAAAAATTACAAGCAAATGGTGATCTTATCACTAAGAGTGATTTTTTCCAGGTAACCTAGATTAACGAACTAAAAACATTCGAAGACTGAGTTAGTCCATGTATACAATATACAAAACTTATATTAAAAATGCGACAATGTGTTTGATCACGACTCCAATTCTACAAACAATAGAGAGTTACATTATCAGCGAGTAACATAAGTTATGGTATATATAGGTAACATTGGCGCCAGTAGACAAGCCAGAGCTGGCTTATGGCTGGTAAATATTTGCACACCTAACTTTATAGTCGGAGAGCCGAAGAGAGGATTTTTGCAGTTACTCAAGTTGTTGAACATAAGCGACTATACCTTGCACGTTGTTGAGTACCTCCACCAAGTATGAGCTCTAAATATTGGTGGGTTAGACAACCAAAAAAGTAAAGTAGCTTCAAAAATATCAGATAAGGATAAAGTAAATTGGTTGATAGCTAAAAAGTGTGCATTTCTAAAATCTAATGTGTGTCTTTTCTAAAATCTAGTGATTTGACCGTAACGTAATAGAGTGGGAGGGCTCCAAAGTTACAACATAAACCTTTTATATTTCATTACGTATTCGAGCCACAAGCGCGGTTATTTTTTTTAGTTATTTTTAAGGAAGTCCAATAAGCCGAAGTAATCAAAATTGTCTTTAAAGTCTTTAAAGTCAGCGGTCGGAAAGAAAAAGCATTTTTCTTTCTGAAAACGAAAAGAAGTACTCGTATATAACCTTTTTCCTATCATATAATCTACCAAATCTAAACGGTCCCCATGACGCTTTAATAACTGCAAATCTAGCATCTCGGTATCCCCTAATATTTTATAAGTAAAAGCATACTGTTCTCCTTTATATGAAAACATGCAAAAATAAATCCAGCTGTTTGTTACATTCGAACTAAACTTTTATAATGAATATACTATTCAATTTCCCCGCTAAATTATAATGGTACTTCCACCAATAAATCCGGTTAGTTTAAGCCAAAAGTTATAGTACTAATGCTGTTAACTAACCCAACATAGTCCGTGCTCTGTGAGTTTTTGGAGATTATTAAATATGATGACCGTTTAACTTCGAATGCAGTCTGTACCTATTGAGTCGGGGTTTGCAGAAGTTCATTTCTCATATTAATTTTAAATAATTCTATCAGTACTTCACGGTTTCACTTGCGTAGTTTCCAATTCCGTGGGAGTACGGAGATAAAATATATTCCCTGGTAATGTAGCTTTCTATTGGCGAAAGAATTTTTTAAATCGGTATAGTTGTTTTTAATTTATTCCTAACATACAAAAATAAGAGTGTATCTTCTTTTTAACATGACTATTAGCATAGATATATTTACAAACAAAAATACAAATGTATCCTCTTTATAACATGACTATTTTTTAACATGAGATTTAGATTACTACCTATCGTTAGTGTACATTGCTTATAGCTTGTAGCACTCATTAGTCTGGCTATCATAACACAAAAGAAAATTGAAATTAGCGCGCTCAAGCAAACAAAATCTGACAGGTGACAGACGGCTAGCTCATTTTTTGCGCAAAGAATCAGCCTGGCTGTCCAGCGCCGAAATGCAGCCAGTATTCTTGCCACCATTCCACGCAGGCATGACTTTTATAATAAGTTATTAGGATAAGTTAGCTTAAGTTCCTTATTGTAAAAAAAACAAACTCTTTGAGATTTATATTTATTAATGCATCCATCGTTGCGTAGTTTTAAATATTTAAGATGGTTAAAGAATAGTTAGGCTAAGTTAAAGCTGTGATATGAGTGTGCTTGGTGATGGCAGTGGCTGACAGATAGTCAGCTTTTTTGAAAACGACTAAATGCTGACCACATACTGGCTTGTAGTCAGGTTTGGTCAGGGATTGTGTGAAACGTGTGACTGTTCGTTACAATGGGAGGAAAAATACAAACGATAGCTCATTTGACGTGAAATAAAAAAAAGTTAAAATATCCCGACTACGTAAAAAAGGAATCTAATATGGACAAAACATGAAAATATTTCAGATAGATATTGATAAGTCCCTATGTAGAAAAATGGCCCAGGTTGAGCCGTTAAACACTTAAACTATCAGTCATATTGTATAATAAAAGTCTACTCTTGAAGAATCGAAAACATTCTACAAAAAACTGTAACTGTCAGATATCTGGCTAAACAATTATTGACAGAAAATACGCCTGTCTCAGAATATTATTCCGCGTAGAATGAGCTATCCATCTGTATTTTTCCTGCCATTCGAACGTTTATTCGCAACATAATTCTTTCTCGAATGCACTAATAGTTTCTTCTAAATTCTAAATAGACAGTCGCGCATGCGTGAACCGCGTCACACAATTTTCGGTGTTAATTTTAGTTAAGCGTTTTAATTGACGTTAAATGTAGTTCGCCATCACAGCCACATCGTCGTGTTACAAGCGGGTTTATTCTCTAACTTTGAGCCATTACAGTTTGTAATTGCGTGAACTGCTTTAATTTAATGTTCTGCTGTAACAACCGGGGCAGTAAAACACACTGAATGCGAAAGGCGATGATTCCCGCTCGTTGCTGCAAATGTTATTCGTACGAGAGTCGGGCCTCGGCTTTTATTGCTTGCATTGATTCCACTGTGTTGTAGACTGTGGTGTTACAATGAAACGCTTAACATAATTACAGACTCTTTTCTATGATCATTCTTAGTAGAAGTTGTTGTCAAATTAAGATAAGACAGATAATTAAATAATTAATTAATTTAAAAATTAATTAAGATAAGATTAAGTCAAGTCTCGCATTGAAACTAGTTTCGTTATGAATAGTCTTCTAGTACCTATTGGCATATTACCGCTATTAGATACACTCAGACGAAAATTCATGAACATACTTCATAAACAGACACAAAAATACATAAACATAGACAAAACTTCAAAAAAAAATATATATATAAACAGACATATAACTTCATAAGCAGACAAAAAGTACATGAACATGCATACATTTCAAAAACAGACTTAAAACTACGTAAACAGACATACAGATACATAAACAGACACTAAACTTCATAAACATGTACAAAAATAGATACATGAACATCACATAACTTCATAAACAGACGCCAAATACATACACAAACCTTCATAAACAGTCACAAAATACATGAACATACACAAAACTTCATGAACAGACACAAAATTACATAAAAAAACACAAAACTTCATGAACAGTCACAGAAATACATAAACAGATACAAAAATACAAACGTTCATATCTACAGCGCCAGTAGGATTCACTGAAAGTCAGAGAAGAAACTCCGCTATTGAATTAGCTCCCCGCATTAGGCCGATTGCAAATGGTGCGATTAATGCAAACAACGAGCTTCACTGCGTACTCTTTGTTTGATAACGGCGCTAATTCCGAAGGTATTGCTGAGTACCCCATGCGCTGTTGGCTTATTACGACTATTAGATACGCTGCCAATGGATGTCGTGATATTTCTGAAACTCGCACAAAGTCGCATAGAAATTATATCATTGTTACATTTATTACAAATTCAATGTCATTTATTTTGGGAACGTTTGTTCTTTGGCTTTGGGTATTATAATTTTAATAAGTTTAACATTTTAATTATTCACTCCGAAAGTGTTTACAATGTACTTTAAATAGAAGATTATAAAACTGTTGTACAATCATGACTATTTATTTTTATTTTTTTCTTTAGAGTAGAAGTAATAAGGAATCATCATTTTTAGCCTATAATAACACTCAGGCTACTTATGGAGATCGAGTGCTTTTCCATTGAAATTTGCAGTCTTGGGTGTTAATGTGATTTTGAAAGAAAAACAAAACAATGAAAGCGTAAAAAGAATCTGTTAATTATTATTTAAAACACTTAAGGGACACCCGCATCTTTATTTATTTTTTATTCTTTACAAGTTTGCCCTTCATTACAAACTCACCTGATGGTAAGTCATAATGCAATCTAATGGAACCGGGCTAACTTGTTAGAAGGAGGATGGAAATCCACACCCCTTTCGGTTTCTATTGACCGCCTCAATTTTCATACGCTAGTAACACATCTATTTAATATCATTGATCATTGATCATAACGCACAAACGCGGAAACCGACATTGTCTGAAAGAAATATAGATTATTATATGTCATCATCTTTATCATCATATCAGCCGATGGACGTCTGATATGATATCAGACGATGGACTTCAGGACATAGGCCTTTTGTAGGGACTTCCAAACATCACGATACTGAGCCACCTGCATCCAGCGAATCCCTGCGACTAGCTTGATCTCGTCAGTCCACCCGGTGGGGGGTCGGCCAACACTGCGCTTTCTAGTGCGGGGTCGCCATTCCAGCACTTTAGGACCCCAAAATCCATCGGCTCTTCGAACTATGAGCCCAGCCCATTGCCACTTCAGCTTCGCAACTCGTTGAGTTATGTCGGTGACTTTGGTTCTTCTGCGGATCTCCTAATTTTTGATTCGACCACGCAGAGATACTCCTAAAATAGCTCGTTCCATCGCCCGCTGTGTGAGCCTGAGCCTTCTTATGGGCCTATAGTTAGCGACCAAGTCTCGGAACCATAGTTCATCACTGGAAACACGCTCTTTTCGAAGACTTTTGTCTCCAGGTACTGAGAAATTTCAGACGAAAAGATGTCGCGAAGTTTCCCGAATGCAGCCCAGCCTGGATTCGGCTTATTATATGAACTTAGATATAAAAATAACTTATTTTAAAACAAAAGTAATTTCCAGTGGACGATTTTTCCCAAAGCTAGTAGTTTAATATATGAAAAGTATTATTCATAAATCGTAATGAATGCACCGGGTACGTGCAACTCGGCGGCCAGATTTAGGATGCGGGTCGGTGAAGTTACTATATATCTCCATGAATGCAGACAACACCGGGGAACACTGGGCGAGTATAATGCATAATTATAGCCTCGTGGCTTAGGTCAGGAGCTAGCAACTTTTATCAAATAGTTATTAGTCCACTGGGGCATGTAATTTTATTTTCCTTCCAACTCGTCTAACTCTGCCGTCGGTGGTGTAAAGGTAAAGCTCCATATGCGCTTTGCTGCCTTTGATAACACTGCGTCACTTTGTATCCATCAAGATATAAATTTATTTAATTATACAGTATTTTTGTAGTCCCGGAAAAATAACTCTGATGATAAACATTGAGTCATTTTAGAGCTGCATCACCTTTACATAAGTAAACATTTAATCAAAATATATTTCGATATTCCTTTGTAACCTCCTTGTCATACCTTTTTTTTTTATTTATTTATTTACAAACTTACACTAACATTACAGGTTATCCCCAATTCACTAGTGTAGCCATATACAATTTACAAGTAACAAAAACTAAAACAATAAAAATTCAAAAACTTATTTTTATTTAATTTTTGTCGCCAGTTCATCTAGAAAAGGAATTTTAACGAAGATTTTTTGACAAAAAACCATATATATACAACAAACACAATAAAAGTGTAACTAAAAACAACACAACAGAAGTATATTTGTAGAAATAATGTGACAAAAAGCAAAATGTCAAATAACTACGTGGTTGAAAAATGTAAGTTCCCAAAGTAGTAGCAGTATAGCATAGCTTCAATGGAGAGACGGCTTAGTGCAAAAAGTATAAATTCTTCCCGGTGGACGCGATAGGCTTATCTTCGCAAACTTCTAGAATTTTTAAGACGCGAGAAGCGAGAATTTTCATAATAATTCTTTAGAGCATTATAGTATCGGCAGTAACTTACCTCGTTTACATTAATACATGCGTTAACCGTTTAAAGTTTATCATTACTAAGCTTCTTTTATGGTTAAAAGAAGCTTAGTATAAAGAGGGGGTTTTTAAGTCTGACGTGTCTGTGTTATTTATGTAGCAGTGTGTCATCGTACCTTCCAATCAATTTTTTAAAATAATATTTGTCATATCTCTTAAATATGATCAATATCATCATTCCCCACCAACTAGTCGCATAAGACCGTGTTAGGAGTGGGCACAACAATATTACAACGGGCTGCGATCGAACCACCAACTTTCGTTGATAAATCCGAACCTTTTCGGAGAATTTAAACCAATCCAACGGCCTTAGATGCAGAAGGCAGGGGGGTCACTGCGCACTGCTCTGTAGCGAAGACGTGGGCTGAAGTAATTGTACATAATGTATTCTGTGGCATAAGCGAGCAGTAAATAAATAAAAATTAAATATAATTACCATACACACGTCACTATTCAGCCCAAAGTAAGCGTTGTTACTGGTACTAACATAGCAGATTAAATATATATTTAAACACTACCTACCGTCGTTTGCCGCTAAGCGTCAACGCTGTGACAAAAAATGCGTGTCAAAAAATGGGAGACCGTCAAAATAATAGCTCGCAGTTATAAACAGAGAACTCCGCATAAAAAGCATAAAATTATCCGCAAGTAAAGAAGCGGTTGTAATTAGTGGATCATTAAACTCTTCGTCACTTACAGTTCGAAATTATTTTTCGATTCCACTCCCGTTCTCAATTTGTACTTTTTCACAATTTCGCCCATTCTATGCGGGCGGTCGGCTACAATTTTTGTTTTCCCTTTTTTTAATTTAAGTTTGTCTAATGAGGCGTGGCTCTATTAGGAGTTTATAATTGGAAATCTGTAGAAAGTATTTGTACTTATTGTTATAGAACTGAGAAGTTAGTTGTAATATAACTTATATTGTGTACTAGCAGACGCCCGCGACTTCGTCCGCGTGAAAATCGATGTACGTTTTCGACCCCGTCGCCCCTTCTATTTATATTTTCGTATGTTTTATATATAAAAATTACAAAATCACAACCCCCATACAATGTGTACAATAAAGTGCGCGTTTTTTGTGCTTGGGTAAAACGCCCAGTCGTAGCCATCGTAGGAGGCCCTATCCAACCCCCGGCCGACGGCCGGCGTGCAATTAATTGTCTCTGCGTAAAATGCCCAGCCGTTGCCACGGTCGAAGACCCTGTCACAAACCCCCGGATTCAGCCGCGCGTGCATCGGTAAAATTCTCAAAATAATTTTGAAACAGCATAAGTCAGTAGACCAAGCTCTGATAAATAAATTAAAGAATAAACGCAACAAAAACAGAATTTGCAAATCGTCTAGATTCTACACATCTTTTTCCCATAATTTTTTCCCTTTTCTTGGAAGTTTTATATATAATAAGGCTGACGCAGTTCTTTCAATTCACTCACTATCTTCTTTTCAGTGTAAAAGAAGAGTACATGACTGGCTCCAACAATTAGACTATGTTACTACTGAAAATCTGCTGTCAATTCTGAAATAATACTTATTTTTCATTATCTAACAGTTTATATATATATATATATTTAATATATACATATTCATTTCTTCTTATTTATAGCATACAAGCAGACACACGCACACACACACAACAAAACGCCCGGCCGAAGGCCGCGCTTTTTTTTGCTTGGGTAAAATACGTACTACCAGCCGTAGTCACGATCGAAGGCTGTATCATAAACTCCCGGTCGAAGGCCGCGCGTTCCGTTTTTTGTGCTTGTGTAAAATGCCCAGCCGTAGTCACGGTCGAAGGCTCTATCACAAACTCCCGGCCGAAGGCCGGGCTACAATACAGCGCGCGGCCGAAGGCCGCACGTTCTGTTTTTTGTGCATCGGTAAAATGCCCAGCCGTAGCCACGATCAGAGGCCATATTACAAACCCCCGCATATGCCAAACCGCGCTTTTTTTTTTGCTTGGGTAAAATACCCAGCCGTAGTCACGGTCGAAGGCTGTATCATAAAGTCCCGGCCGAAGGCCGCGCGTTCCGATTTTTGTGCTTGGGTAAAATGCCCTGCCGTAGTCACGGTCAAAGGCCCTATCACAAACTCCCGGCCGAATGCCGGTCTATAATAAAGTTTAAAGCGCGTTTTTTGTGCTTGGGTAAATTGACCAGGAAAAGATGAGGACACTTTTCGTACAAATTTTCAACCACTATTTCACCCCCTTCTGATTTTATTTTCGCTATAAAAAGTATTCTATAACCTGCTCCGTATTATGTTCTCAAACCGTGCTAAGTTTCATTTGAATTCATTCAGTAGTTTCAGTGTGATGCCCGGTCAACAAAAAATAGGGACAGACAGACAGACAAATAATCGAAAAAAAATGTTTTTGAATTCAGTATCGATTGTATAATGCCCTATGATATATATTTTTTTTAATTAATCAAAAAGTTCTGTAATTTGACCTGTTACAGTTTTATTATAAGTATAGAGTATAGATAAGTATTTAATAGCTATTGCGCCAAATTCGTGCTCTTTTTATAGTAATAAATCTTGCTTATCGTTATACGATAAAAAAGTAGACAATGTGACTATTTAAACACAAAAAGGATTATTCAGTTTGAACTTGAACTTTTAAGTAGTTCCTGAGATTAGTTTCATGCGTTCAACCAAATAAACAAACAAATTGGTCAGTTGAGTATAGAATATGTGCCTCAATATCGATATTACACAGTTTTAGTGGAAAACTCGTTTCTCCAAATAACGCCTGCGAATCAATTTGAGCAATCCGGTTTTTTCAAGATAACTTTTTTCTATCTGTCCGATTTTAATGAAACAAAGCTTA
>NW_026441283.1:12500-24031 GCF_947172395.1 Bicyclus anynana
AGCTTCGTGACTCGCTGAGCTACGTCAGTGAATTTGGTTCGTCTGCGGGTCTCTTCACTTCTGATTAGACACAATATATATACACACAAATATTAGTATGTGTTTGAGTGGTCTTAGTTAAGAATAGAAGATATTCTAGGAACTGTAACACACTACTTGGTTGGCAACTGTTTACTAGATACTATGCTAGATAATAAACTGTGCATATTCAGTCACTTCAGCTGTGAAGTGGTCACAGGTGTAATAATTTCGGAATCAGTTACGTAATACAATTTAGCAACATCGCCTTGGCGTGACTCCAAACTCTTACGTTACCCCGCACACATATGTACATATATGTATTCGTTGGACTAAAAAGTAAGGAAAAATTGCCTATTACGGTCCACTGCGGGAAAACTGCCTTCTTTTGCCACTAACTGGGCCACTCGAGAACTTAAACCACTTTGCCAGTCGCTCCATTACTCCGGTGGTTGGTTTGAAAAGGATTTGTTATTTCTTTATCGGTTTATATAATAAGAACTTTTTCAACTGACTTTTATACAGAGTGAAATAAAATAATAGTACATTTTGTTATAAGTGCGGTTGGCTGAAAATTACAGTCGAAACAATATTGCAAGCTCTAGCACACACAACAATAGTAAGGTAGCAGAGGCTGTAATTATCAAAACGCACGTATGTCATACGACGTTTTATAACACAATTGCGAGGAAACACATTTTGAATACACTTTTTGAATATGAATTTGCATCTTTGCCTGTTTTTTGTATGATGACATTTTTATACGGTTGTCATTTTTGCACAGATAGCCAAAAGCACACCTGCGTTTTTTTTTTTTTAGGAAAATGCACCAAAGTCAGCGTGTATCTATACTAATATTATAAAGCTGAAGAGTTTGTTTGTTTGTTTGATTGAACGCGCTAATCTCAGGAACTACTGGTCCGATTTGAAAAATACTTTTAGTGATAGATAGCCCATTTATCGAGGAAGGCTATAGGCTATACTTTATTTTCAAAAAAATTAGGCATCCTTCCTGAAACTCCAATAATGTAACCCAAGATGTACATGGCGTGTGTTCGCGCCTTCCCAAAAGTCTGCTAATTCCCTCAAGCATTGTCATTGCTATTCAAAAGGCCAAGGGGTTGCAAATACAGCAGCGTCATTCACTCGACCGTAAAATGACCTCACTCTCAACCAACACGCGCACGAGACGGTTGTAGCTTGCCAATTTGTCATCGGACCTAACCTTACTTACAATAAACCTTTTCAACCTTCTCCAAGTTTTTCTTTACCAGCATGCGCTGCAAAAACTATTGATGTTAGAATAAAATAATGTATGACAACTTTGTAGAACACATCATTTTCTACAAAAAATGTCGCGACAGCATACATCTATCTATCTATCTATACTATAATAAAAGAGTAGAAATCGAGTGTCTGTACTTTGACCAAATTTAACTAAAATCAAGTTAGGGCGATTAGAAATGAGCAATAGAATACAAAAATATTTTTTTTTATTTTCTTGCCTGTCTGTCTGTCTGTCTGTCTATCTGTCCGTCTGTCTGTCTGTCTGTCTGTCCTTCTGTCTGTATGTTCGCGCTATTCTCTGGTTCTGCTGAACGGATTTTGACGCGGATTTAGCTTAATCTATTTTATCACAATAGACTATAGATTAAGCAAAGTTCAGGACAACATATAGGCTTTGTTTCATTAAAATTGGACAGATAGAAAAAAAGTTATCTTGAAAAAACCGGATTGCTCAAATTGATTCGCAGGCGTTATTTGGAGAAACGAGTTTTCAACTAAAACTGTGTAATATCGATATTGAGGCACATATTCTATACTTAACTGACCAATTTGTTTATTTGGTTGAACGCGCGAAACTAATCTCAGAAACTACTTAAAAGTTCAGGTTCAAACTGAATAATCCTTTTTGTGTTTAAATAGTCACATTGTCTACTTTTTTATCGTATAACGATAAGCAAGATTTATTACTATAAAAAGAGCACGAATTTGGCGCAATAGCTATTAAATACTTATCTATACTCTATACTTATAATAAAACTGTAACAGGTCAAATTACAGAACTTTTTGATTAATTTAAAAAAAAATATATCATAAAATATATCAATATATCATACAATCGATACTGAATTCAAAAATATTTTTTTTCTATTATTTATCTGTCTATCTGTCCATATTTTTTGTTGACCAGGCATCACACTGAAACTACTGAATGAATTCAAATGAAACTTAGCACGGTTTGAGAACATAACACGGAGCAGGTTATAGAATACTTTTTATAGCGAAAATAAAATCAGAAGGGAGTGAAATAGGGGTTGAAAGTTTGTACGAAAAGTCCTCCTTTTTCCTGGTCAATTTACGCAAGCACAAAAAACGCGCTTTAAACTTTATTATAGACCGGCATTCGGCCGGGAATTTGTGATAGGGCCTTTGACCGTGACTACGGCTGGGTATTTTACCCAAGCAAAAAAAAGCGCGGCCTTCTGCCGGGGATTTGTAATATGGCCTCTGATCGTGGCTACGGCTGGGCATTTTACCGATGCACAAAAAACAGAACGTGCGGCCTTCGGCCGCGCACTTTATTGGAGACCGGCCTTCGGCCGGGAGCTTATGATAGAGCCTGCGACCGTGACTACGGCCGGGCATTTTACCCAAGCACAAAAAATGGAACGCGCGGCCTTCGGCCGGGAGTTCTTGATACAGCCTTCTACCGTGACTACGGCTGGGTATTTTACTCAAGCAAAAAAAAGCGCGGCCTTCGGCCGGGGGTTTGTAATATGGCCTCTGATCGTGGCTACGGCTGGGCATTTTACCGATGCACAAAAAACAGAACGCGCGGCCTTCGGCCGCGCACTTTATTGGAGCCCGGCCTTCGGCCGGGCTTTTGTGATACAGCCTTCGACCGTGACTACGGCTGGGCGTTTTACCCAAGCACAAAAAACGGAACGCGCGGCTGAATCCGGGGGTTTGTGACAGGGTCTTCGACCGTGGCAACGGCTGGGCATTTTACGCAGAGACAATTAATTGCACGCCGGCCGTCGGCCGGGGGTTGGATAGGGCCTCCTACGATGGCTACGACTGGGCATTTTACCCAAGCACAAAAAACGCGCACTTTATTGCACACCGGCCTTCGGCCGGGGGTTGTGATTTTGTAATTATCTATACTAATATTATAAAGAGGTAAAGTTTGTAAGTTTGTAACAATTTTTTGAAATGCGGTAATCTTCGAAACTACTGGACCGATTTTAAAAATTCTTTCACCAGTAGAATTCTACGTTATCGGGGAGTGCTATAGGCTATATTTTATATTTCTATCATATATAACTACTGAGATATCGCGGGTTTTCTCTTACAGGTCAGACCGAAAAACTTACTTATTCGCATGCGCTGCCTCAACCATTGCGTATAACTGAAATAAATGTATGGAGGCTTTTTGAACCTTTAAAAGTTCTACAAAAAAGTCCGCGACACCATATATCCATCTTTTATATTTTAGCAGATATAGTACCTTTAGTACTTTAATAAATTATTTAAATTTTAAACTAAGGTTTACGTCATTATTTACACAACTAAACTTAAATCCTTATCAAAATAAATGATTTAATAAATCACAAGGATATTATAGAGATAATATTTGCCCTTTACAGTATGTTAATTAGTTATATAAAATTACTTAACATAAAGCAAACATACATATATAGCACTTCAATTCTGATTCGGAAAATACTAAATAAAGATCTACACTCAAAAATCACTTTTACAAAAAAAAATTCAAGTACAAAAACGAGCATTTCGCCGAGCAAATCACCTTTTACTAAGTCACAAACTTCGTACTAGCTATGGTAACAAAAATATTATATTTGAAGGAGCACAGATCTACAATAAATTACCATCTGATATCAAAGAAGCGAAATCTATGTTTATTTACAAAAAGAAATTAAAATTTTATTTATTGAATAACATGTCATTGTAACACATGCCGCATCCAGTAAGCTATAATCTTTGTTTTATTAAAACTAGTCAATAAACTAAAACTGTGTAATATCGATATTGAGAACGTACAAACATGTACTACTACGTAAACTACGTAAGAAGCCGGTTACAAACATGTAATTTAAAATCTACCCGCATTCTTTTTTTTAGCAATTATTTATTTTGATTTATTGTATGTAGGATTTAAGTCTAATTAGTATGTACACACGTGAATTACCTTAGTGAGTTAATTGTATTTCTCATATAAGCGAATTTTATGTAATTCTTTTGAGAAAATAAAGATCTTAAACCAGATATAGTTTCGGAGATAATACAAAATTTCTGAAAGTCGCAGAAATGCCGCTATATAACGCCCCGCGGTTTCAATGACGTGGTTCCCGTTCCCGTATGAATATGAGGACCAAACATAGCCTATGACACTTGCAAATAATGTAGCTTTCTATTGGTAAAAGAATTTTCCAAATCGGTCCAGTAGATCCAGAGATTATCCCCGACAAACACACAAACTTTACCTCTTTATAGTATTAGCATAGAAGTCGCTTGGGAAATTATAGTCTTTTGGTCATTGCACCACGCACAAAAGGCTGGACCAATTTTGCTAAGGGTAGGGATATGATAGAGGTAGGGAAGGGGTAGGATAGAGGTAGGGTAGGGGTAATTTAGGGAAAGTGTAGGGTAGAGTAGGGTAGGGTACGGATAAGGTAGGGGTAGTGTAGGGTAGGGGCAAGGTAGAGGTAGGGGAAGGATATGGAACGTATAGGGTAGGGGAGGAGTAGGATAGGGGTAGGGTAGGGTACGGGTAGGGTACGGGTAGGGTACGGGTAGGGTACGGGTAGGGTAGGGTTAGGGTAGGGATAAGGTAGGGGTAGGGAAGGGTTAGGGGTAGGGAAGGGTTAGGGTTAGCGGTAGGGTAGGAGTAAGGTAGGGGTAGGGAAGATGTGTACATAAGTAAAAGCGAAAGCGAAAGAATGACCGCTATCACACAATAATAATATATTTTAAAGACGAAAGTTTGTGTGTGTTCCTCCTTTACGCTGCGGCTGCTACAGCGATTTGGATAAAATTTGGAATGGAAATAGATTTTATTCTGGATTAACACATAGACTACTTTTCATCTCGGAAAAATCCATGGTTTCCGAGGAATTTCTAAAAAAACTAATTTTACGCGGACGAAGTCGCGGGCGTCCGCTAGTAATAGTATAAAATTAAATCATTTAAAATGTTTCAGTATTACTTTCAGTCGTAAGGTTAAGAGTTTCAAGTTCAATTACAGTATAAATGGAAATATATTGGAAGATGTTAAAATTATAAAAGATCTTGGGATTACGTTAGATAATAAATTGAGCTTCATACCACACATAGATAGTTTGGTAGGGAAATCTCTCAAGTTATTAGGTTTTATTATTAGAAATACAAAAGAATTTAAAAATTCATCAACAAAATTAGCCTTATTTAATACAATGATCAGAAGTAGACTTGAATACTGTTCAGTAGCATGGAATCCGTATTATCAAGTACATAAGGATAGAATTGAAAGAGTACAAAAAAAGTTTTTACGACATTTAGCATTTAAAGATAAAATATTGAAGGAAAGAACCAAGTATGATGATCTCTTAAAATTTTATAAAACGGCTTCACTATCTAACCGTAGAGATTTGATAGACCTTTGTTTTTTGCACAAAATTGTTAATTTTAAAATAGATAACTCGGAGTTGCTGAATAGGGTAAAACTTGCTGTGCCGAATAAAAATGCTAGATCTCACATTAAAAATAAACTAACTTTTAGGCCAAGAATCACAAAAACTAATCTGGGGAGAAATGCTCCTATTGAAAGAATAGTGAGATCGTATAATAATATTTTTAAAATGGCAAATCTGGATATTTTCAATAGCGGTTCTAATTCTTTTAAAAGTAAAGTTAAAAAACATATGTCGAAGAATAATGTACTTTAAATGCATTCTGTTTTTGTTTTAAATGTAATTACTTATTGTTAATTCCCATTATTATTGTTGTAATTACATTTTTTTTTTCTTTCTTTCATTTAGTTTCTTTTTTTTTATTTTTAGTGGTAGGTAGATTTAGTTTTTGTTTCTTTTGTTTTTAATGGTAAATTAAGAATTGTATTAAAATAAACGCATGTTGAGTTAGCCTGTAAGTGGGGTGTACAATGTAGCATATTACATTTTAATGCATGTTATGTTTAATTAGTCATAAGTTTTTTTTTTGTATACAACGTTGGCTTCCGAATAAATAAATAAATAAATAAATACACCTATACCCGAACCTGCTTGATGTGAATAATATTTCTCATAGGGACATGTTACATAATTCGAATGCGACATCATTGTATTTTTCTAAAATGAAGTTTAACATAAGAAGGATATGTCCCAATTTTATTTACAGATATATTTTGGCCAGGTTCAAATCCTAGTTGTAAACATAACTTGGTTGACAACTTTACCGTGTCAATATATGGATCTGATAATGTTACTGATACTTGCTTGCTTATTTCATCATAATGGAATGTTATTCCTTCTTCAGTTTTACTGTTTAATGTTAAAATGAGATGATGAATACTGTCATAATTCATTGCAGGAATACGATTACTATAATGCACCAATGAATTAATTTCTTCATCTGGCATCAAAATCCACTTAGATATATATATAATATTTTCAGATTCTCGAACAGCAAATACAGTGCATGGATATTGAATCTCTACAACTCCAACAAACCATTCACCATCTAATACAAGGGATTTTGGTAATTTTGTTGAAAACGTGGTGGTTTTGTTTTCAGGAAAGTATTCCATTGAACTGTTACTAGGTAAAGTTAAATAAAAATTTTCCTTTATCATAGCTGTTTTAAATTAGATTCTAAAATCCAACTATTAAATTTATCTGGAAAACTTTACCACTTAACTAACACTTCCTTTCTGTTGCCAGAATACCGAGAACTAACGATTTTATCTATTTTATAGTTTGAGGAGGGGTCATAAAATACTTTTTGTAGTTCTTTTTCATAAAAAGTCCCAATTATGGCTTCATTTTTTAAATCCTTCAATGTATAAACAATCCATGGAGATCTATCTATTACTGAAGATATAACAAATATTTCATCACTCCAGTTAGATTCATAACCCTTTTGAAAAATGTGTTTATATTTTGATATTCGTACATGATCACCGATATGAAATTTAGATAGTGGACTTGTTGATGATATAGCATTTGATGTATTACGATCGTATAAATTGGTCCAAACTGTCATTATATTTCTAGAAGTAACATCACATGGATTCATCTTAATACTAGAATGAAAACTATGATTATACGAATACATTAAGTCTGGTAAGATATCTATACACTTAAAAGTATTTTTATAAGTAAAATAACGCAACATTTTAGTTTTTAGAGTTCTTTGAAATCTTTCTACAATACTTGCTGAATTGTATACTAATTACAAATAATCCTGATATAAAATCAGGATTATTTGTTGTGTAATAATTTATATTTTTACTTTTGAAATATTGTTTAACATGTTTATTTACAAACTCAGTTCCTTTATCGGACTGTATATGTGTGGGAGTAATAGTGGATTCTTTAAATATATTGTCGAAACAATCAATAATTGTTTTAGAATTTTTATTTTTCATCGGTCTAGCATAAGCATATTTACTAAAAACATCAATAACACACAATATGTAATTATAACCATCATTATATTTCGAATATGTTCTCATATCACTAAGATCAGCTTGCCATAATTCATTTAAATTTGATAATATGTATTTGTTTCGAGAAAATCTTTTATGACCAGGTTTATGAAGTGTGTATGTTTCTTGTGATTGTAACCATTTTCTTACATCTGCTTTATTCATTTTACCTTTCATAGCACTTGATAACTTTTCAATGTTACTAAATCCTGCGGCGTGTTTTGGATCATAATAGATATTATTAATTTCTAATAAGGGGTCCATTTTTCCCAATCAATTTTCTTCTTTATTTTTTTCACGTATTTGTCTGCACTACTATGAGGAGTACTAAAAACTTCTTCTTTTGATTCACGGTTTTCTTCAAGTTGTTTCAATTGAAGCTGATAAATAAAATCAGATTTCTTTGGATTTCCGATGTAAGTCAAAGGAGCTTTAATGGTATGTAAAGCCTCAGCAAACTTTTCCCAACCAATTGGATCGCTTCGTTTAAGTGATCTCAATGAATCATTAATAGATCAACAATATTACTTCCAGGAATTTTATTATTATTTATTATCACCGTTCCATCATCATCCCAAGAAATTGTGTTTCTATTTAAAGAAATCAAGTTTAATAACAACTCACCTTTTTTAAAATAAGATTTTGGTATAAGATTTAGTATTTCAGTTGTTGTATAACGCGATTGATTATTCAATATATTTTTCTCCTTTACTTCATCTGGTGATGCCTCAAACGAAACTGTTTTTTATTGTCCATGTCACGATTTTTATAATCCGAGTTTTGATCTACATTGCTGGTGACAATTGGCAATTCAATAGGTAGACGATCTTCCCCAGTAAAATGTAAGTATCTTTGCAGAATTTGTAAATACAAAATGCATTTTTTACGATCTTCTGTATTACTATTAAAGATCTTTTGCATTTCAGCATCTAATCGTGATGACGGGTTTTGAACGTTAGTATGCTGTGTTAGTTTTTCTATGAGGTTTGGCTCAACTAACAACATTTTTTTCGCATTTTCCATTTTATAGTAAAGATGACACCACACCACTCAAAATAGAACTTAAAATTAATGGTAAAAACGCTCCTCCCTTTTGTACCAATATGTTCTTTCTAAGTTTATTTTTTCCTTTACGAACCAAAGTGCGAAGTATAGTTTTATATTTTTGGAGTTTACTCCTTAAGAATCGATTTTTTATATATAAGGCGCCCGGTATGAGAAAAATCCGAGGGGTAAAACCAACTGAACTAACGAAAAAGTGTCACGTTTTTGGTGCGCACCTTTAGTGCGCAACTTTCTAATTTAGCTGTGAGTGTATTGAGACGTACATAGGGTATGCTGTATAGGCGACTATACCTATATACTATATGTTATTGGGCTTGTTTGTTTAATGATTATATCATTGTAAGAGTAAAATATATAATGTGAAGTATATTATAAAGTCTATTAGTTATTTTACAATTCTATACATTTAGTCTTCTTTAACATAAGTATTACTAAAGCCCTACTCGATGTGCACTGTTTACCAACAAAAAAAAGTGTGTATGTTAAAAAAAAAAAAAAGTTAGCTCGAAGCACGTCTCAATACTCGCGCCTTATAAGTGAAAGGTGCGCAACCGAGGTGCAGCAGGCCGCGGCGTGCGCACCCGCCTACAGCGTGCACATGGGTGCGATGTGCAAGTTGTTGGCGGCACAGCGCACGGTGAAAGGTGCGCAGAATAGGTTGCGCACAAAAAACGTAACGCATGTCATTTCATAACTTATTGGAGTTTACTCCTTAACAATCGATTTTTCATTTATACCCCTTGGTACGTCTTTTGTGCGCAACCTATTCTGCGCACCTTTCACCGTACGTAGCCGTCATAGCGTGCACATGCCTAGCGCGTCCGCACGCACGTGCACGCTGTTGGCGGGCGCGCACGCAGCGCTGCACCTCGGTTGCGCACCTTTCACTTTTCAGGCGTTGCTATTGAAAAGAGTAAACTCCATTCGTGCGACGGAGCTGACACACTTTTTTTTCAATTTTTTTTTTGTTTATTTTCTAGAGGAACTTTCCCCTGTAATACATTGTAAATACACTCACAAATACAATTTATTTCTTCTTCACCACAAGATTTTAACAATGCTTTTTGATATTTAGGCTTAAGTGCGTGTAACGCTTTAAGCAATTCTTTATGGGTCTTCAGACTTCGATGCATTATTTGTAAATGATGGGAATTTGCTGATTCTTTAAATATTTATACTCTTTTGTAGGCAGATAAACTACACAATATCCTGTACCGAAATGGTACCACATATTTAAAAATTGCAAGTAAATAACATAGAAGCGAGTAACGTTACAATTCTGCGTGAACGCAGCGATTGCATCATCTCCCTCCTTCCCCGCGCGGGCTCGGCTCGATGCCCGTCGGGTTCTCCGCGTCCTGGTGCCACCTTACTTCTCGGCATCACAACAGGGGAGTACTTCATACAGCACCATCAAAGATTAGCAGATAAAATACGCACTACCACGACCCTACAAATTTCGTGTGCCTACCGCGAGCTAGTATTTTAGATTAAATTATTGAATACAAATTATATTTTTATCTCACCGGATTTTATTTAATAATATCTCCGCGCAGCTCTTACCCGGTCCCGGTGCACTGGCGCCCTTGTCGTGGTTTATCTGCTTTTCTTTTTGTTGCCTAGTAGTAGATTTGTACGGTGCATGGTTTTTTTTTGTAAAACGCTTGATTTTTTTTGGTTTGCAGTAACTGAGGTGAACGCAGTGTCCTTTTTAACCGACTTCCAAAAAGGAGGAGGTTCTACGTTCGGCTGTATGTATGTTTTTTTTTTTTTTATGTATGTCCAGCGATAATTCCGTCAATTATGGACCGATTTTGAAAATTCTTTTTTTGTTTTGTAGGGTTTACTTCCAGGGTGGTCCCATTTTTTTCATGTCAGGATCTGATGATGGCATCCTGGAGAAATTGAGGGGAACTTTCGAAAGTTGTAGAGACGGCTAGTACGTTTGTTAGTGTTTCCATAAGGTATTTTAAACCACTACAACTTTATGAAGGTTTGGAGTTGGTCTGATGATGGAGCCGAAACACAGACGATGGAACTCGTCAAGGATTTACAGCAGTCACCTTTTGTTTGGGCTTGATTAATTTGTATTGATGAGTACTTTCCACCTATATGGGTTGTGACTGTATTAAGAGTCTGGTGATGAAGACGAGGGACAGTGAAGAGAACTCCTCGACGGTTCACAGTAGCTACCTTGTGTTTGGACTTGATAAATTTGTATTGATGAGAACTTTCCACCTAGATGGATTGTGACTGTATTAAGGGTCTGGTGATGAAGACGAAGCACAGTGAAGAGAACTCCTCGACGGCTCACAGTAGCTACCTTGTGTTTGGACTTGATAATTTTGTATTGATAAGAACTTTCCACTTAGATAGGTTGTGACTGTACACACGCAGTGGGTATGCTAACACTAAAAATAAAAAAATAAAAATTTTAATAAAAAAAAATTCAACCGACTTCCAACTCAAAAACTAACTTTAACTAAAAAGCAAAAAATAACATCTTACCTATGTGCTACCTTCTGATCAGTTTGAAGGCGGTGCCAAGTCAGTGTCGTGTTTTAATTAAAGCTGTTTCTGGAATAACCACAGAAATTTTGTAGTTTAAACGTATTTAATTAAAACATCACAGGCTTGGCACCGCCTTCAAACTGATCAGAAGGTAGCACATAGGTAAGATGTTATTTTTTGCTTTTTAGTTAAAGTTAGTTTTTGAGTTGGAAGTCGGTAGAATTTTTTT